>NW_005178559.1:167450-169105 GCF_000350225.1 Chondrus crispus | reverse complement strand
GGAAACAGTGGAAGAGGGAATTGGAGATCCTTACCCCCAAACCCCCCCCCCCCCCCCACTCCTCCCCTTCCCCCCGCCCAACACGCACTGTACGCGCTGGGGCGCACCCGCGGGCGTCTCGCACAAGTCCCGCTGCCCCTCCACACGCCTGCACCCACCCCGCACCCCACCCCGCTTGGTGCGCTCCAGCGCTACACGCCACCGCGCGAGAGAGAGAGAGAGAGAGAGAGAGAAAGAAAGAGACAGACACACAGGGACCCACGGACAGACAGAGACCCAAGATGGCGTCGAGAGCGTCCGGCAACTCCGTGCCCAGCCTCATGGAGGGGTACCTCGGGAAAAAGGGCAAGCGGATGGGGAGCCGCGTCAAGCGGTACATGCGGCTGGACGGCGCGATTCTGAGCAACCACCACGCGGCGGGCGCGCCACCGAGCTGGCGCGTCAACGTCAAGGACGCCGTGATCGGCCACCACGCCAAGCGCCACAAGGTCACCATCGAGTTGTACAACAACAAGCTGGAGCTGTACGCCGAGTCTGCGCGCGAGAGCTCGCAATGGTTCGACGCCCTGCGCAACGCCAAGAAGAAGGCCGCCTCGCGCGACGCCGCCCCCTCCAACGACTCCATGCCCGCCGCCAGCGTCGACCTCCCCGCAGACATCGACGCCTCCCGCTCCCGCTCGCAAGCCGACCCCGTCGAGGACAGGCAGGACCGCCCCGCTAACGCACGCGCCCACCTCAGTAACAACTTCAAGGTCGTCAAGCCCGCTTCCAGGAACGTCTCAAGCACAGACTCGTCGGGCTCCGATGAGGCGTACGAAGGCGGCCCGCTCGTCGTTCAGGGACAGGTCTACGAGGAGACCCCCGCCTCGATGATCTTCAAGCAGTTTACGTTCCCGGCAAAGTAAAAGAGGGAGGGCGGAGGAGGGAGGAAGGAAGAGGGAGGAGTTGTGCGAATGGGGGTTGTGCGGATGGGGGTGATTGACTTGTAATTTAATATTACTGCAGCAGGCGCGCCTCCCTTTCGACACTGGAGAAGGGCGTGGGGCACCGTGGTTTTTTTTTTTTTTTGTTGTTGTGCTGTGGGAAAGCGAGGGGACGGGGGGGGGGAAGACGTTTGGTGCAAGTCGTTTTGTCGTAGCAGAGGGCGAATAAAAAGCTAGCGATGAAGACAGGATTTGCACCCCGCCGCAAGTGCTGCCGTCGCCACAGCACCCCACGCGCCTGTTCCGCGCGAGCACAACTGCAGAGGGGAAGCGCGCGTGCCGCCGCGTGGACGCGCTGGCGAGCGACCGCGGAAGGACCATGCAGAAGGACCATGCAGAAGGACCATGCAGAAGGACCGCCCGAAACCAAAAGGAAGAGCTAGTCATTCCTGACTACCCTGTTGTCGCCGCGTAGAGCAGCACCTGCACCCCCTCCGCAGCGCTGGAGACTAATAATATTAGTCGCCTCGGGGGGGTCGCGCAGCCGTGCGCGCGCGCCGCCGGGGCGAACGGGAGGGGGCGCGCGCTGGAAGGTGTGTGTCGCCGGCGTGCCGCGCGGGAATGCGGGCGCGCGCGTAGCCGCGTCCGCCCCCCGCCACCTGGAACACCTCCGCACGCCCCGCCCTTTTATTCCGCTTTTTCAACCGCCAGCTCGCCCCCCATTCGCCCCCC
>NW_005178559.1:154806-167049 GCF_000350225.1 Chondrus crispus | reverse complement strand
CGTCGCAGACCTCGAGTTTTGCACACACAGCGTCGTCTTCAACGGCCTCTGCGCCGTGTGCGGCGAGGAGGAAACCCTCTTCTCCGCCGCTCCGCACGCCGCCTCGCGACAGCCCGTCGCATACAGCGCCGCCCTGTCCGTCACGCGCACAGAGGCACAGTCCGTGTCGTCGCGCGCCGCGCGACGCCTGTTCGAGGCACATCAGCTCTCACTCGTCCTCGACTTGGACCACACCCTCGTTCACACCACCGACGACCCGCGCGCCGCCGCCCTGCTCGCCCATTCCCCCCCCGACGCCGACTTGTCTTCCGTCACTTCGTTCGCGCTCCCGTCGTCGAGAGGCGGCTTCCGCTATCCGCACGTCATGCACCTCAAGGTCAGGCCGAACTTGAACCATTTTTTAGAGACCCTGCGCGTCAAGTTTAACTTGCACATTTATACAATGGGCAGCCGCTTGTACGCCGATCGCGTCGCAAAGCTCATTGACCCCGACAATCGCTTTTTTGGCGGCCGCATTACAAGCCGCGAGGATTTTCCGGAGGGCAACTGCAACCAGAAAAATATCCAGCGCCTCTTTCCGTGCGACGACTCCATGGCCCTCATAGTTGACGACAGGGAGGATGTGTGGCTCTCCGATTCCACCCAACCTTATATGCCCAACTTGCTTCGTGCACAGCCCTACCATTTCTGGGTTGGCATGCATGAGGCATACGATCGCGTCGCCCCACCAGAGCACCACAACCCAACTGCACACCAACTTGCGGACAAGCCCAGCGGGGGAAGTACGGACAATACTCAACAACCCCCTGCTGTTCAAGGCACACTAACCACTAACTCTGACAACACCACCACCATTGGTAACGGCAACGACATTTCCAATCACCGACACGCCAACCTTGATAGCCCTGCCAACGACTCTCCATTCCAACCAACTGGCCTCAAGGTCCAGCAACCGGAGGAAGCGGATGCTAGACACGCTGAGGGCGGCATGGAATCACCCAATTATTCGAATGACGTTGCAAAGAACAGCCCCACTGCGCCTGAAGATACGGCCATCACCGTGCTATCACCGCCGCAACTTGAATTAAGGCCCTCACAAACCGTTGGCCCTTCCGAAGGGACTGTCGGAGCTGCAACGAGCGAGCCTGAAAAGCAACTCTCCGCAACAAATATACATGAAACTGATAGAACAAATGCTCACGACCACGAGACAAAAGAAAGTGAGCAGGAGAATGGCGATACGTCGGCCCGTAGCATTAAACCTGATGGGCACTCAGGCGAAGCGACGAATGTGGAGAAATTCCGTAGCATTGCCAAAGGTTGGTGGGAAACTGACTCATCTCCAAAGTCAAGATCCCACCTCCTGCGACTGGCACAGGTCCTCGAAGACTGCCATAAAGAATTTTTCGATAGATGCAAATCGCGAAAGGCCCACAACGGAGTTGAGGCACAGTCAGCGGGCCAGCAGTTTCAATCACCGGCAGACGTAAAAGACATTCTCTCTGAATTTCGCAAGAAAGTGCTAGCGGGTTGTGTTCTCACCTTCAGTGGATTGAAACCGAGGAAAGATGCCCCCGAAACAGTTCCGGAATGGAATCTTGCTCTTCGCCTGGGGGCCTCTTGCTCTTCGGAATTCGTCCACGGGAGAACAACGCACGTTATCACTTCTCTAAAACGAGTGCCGGACACGCAAAAGTGCATGGACGCAATGCATTCCGGAACTGCATATGTAGTCACAACGGACTGGGTCGAGGACTGTGCACTCAATTTTGAACGACAGAACGAGCTTGCCTATTGCGAAAGCGCACAGCAGATGTTTGACGATGGAGAAAAGTTCCGCGATTATGTGGAAACACGGCGCGAGAAGGCTGCGCAGGCTTTGAGAAAGCGGGGAAGAGAAGAATTAGATGAGATTTATGGAAACGAGGTTGTCGGAACTATTCCGTGGAAGAAATCTCGGGTATCGGAAGAGATGGATGTCATGGATGATACTGGATTGGAGGGAACAAACGGCACCGCCGCAGTTCGCATCCTATCGCATGATGAAATCGGAGAAGTTATGGAAGATCTTTTTGTGGAGTAAGGCAAAAGTATCCGTGCACTTGGGAACAGGATTCTCGTTTAGAGAGTGGGCAGTTGAGGATCAGGGCCGATATATACGAATTGGGGCCTTTTTCGACGCACGCACTATGGTACAGCTACTGCCTCCCTAACTGCTAGCTCCAGTCTCGGAAATACAGGCTTTGGCTTCCCCAACACTATTCCGGCAGGCAGCTTGCCCCATCTCATTTCCTTCTCCCAATCAAGACCCGAGGCGTAGTCTGCCGCAAATCCCAACGCCTCATATATCTTCATGGACACCTCCGGCACGACAGGGCTTAAACCAGCTGCAACAATTCGAGATCCTTCCAAAACGCTGACTATACACCTTTCCGCCTCCCTCACCTCGACCATGTCATCTGACTTAAACTTTTTCCAAGGCGCCACACGATCAATGTACATGTTGGCTATATTCGAAATCCGCATGACTTCGTTACATGCCGACATAAAGTCGAGGTCTGCGTAAGAAGTAAACGCGTTTTCCGTCGCACTCGCGGACACTCGGCGAAGCTGCATTTCCTCCGCATATGCCTCATCGCGTCCTAGGTCCGCGGCAGAGATTGGCAAAACACCGCCACAATTTTTCTTCAATAGATTCAAGGACCTGTTCAACAGGTTTCCGAGGGAGTTTGCCAAGTCCGCGTTCACAATTTCGACGAAACGCTGCTCGGAAAAGTCGCCATCCCTCCCAAAATCGACAGCTTTCAAAAAGTAGTACCGCACCGCATCGGCACCGTAGGTATTCACCAAAGCAACTGGATCCAGTGTGTTTCCCAGGCTTTTTCCCATCTTCATGCCATCTTTGGTAAGAAAACCGTGACCGATAACCCTCTTCGGGAGCGGCACGCCTGCTGACATGAGCATGGCGGGCCAGTACACGGCATGAAAGCGGAGTATGTCCTTTCCTATAATGTGGACATCTGCTGGCCACCCTTTCGCAAGTGCCGTGTCCAAATCAGGTGTATCCGCGTCTTCCAGCAAAGCGCTTACGTATCCAAGTAAGGCATCAAACCAGACATAGATGGTCTGAGATTCATCCCGAGGAACCGGAATTCCCCACGGGTTGTTGGCTCGACTAACGCTAAAGTCGCGGAGACCGCTCTTGACCCACCCAAGAACTTCGTTTCTTCGCTCTTGTGGTAGGACAAAGTCGGGGTTATCCTCTAGAAAAGCCTCGAGCTTTTGTTGATACTTGGAGAGTGCGAAAAAGTAGTTCTCCTCCTTCCTATCGGAGCACGGCTTGAGATGCGACGGGCAGACGAGACCCTCCAAGAGATCCTTCTCGTCCTTGTACTCTTCGCACCCTGTGCAGTACAACCCCTCGTAAACGCTTTTGTATATATCGCCGTTGTCCCACACGCGCTCCATGAACTGCTTGACAACAGCGGCATGTCTCGGGCTCGTGGTGCGCACAAAACTGTCGTGCTGAATGGACAATTGCTGCCACAGGTTGTCAAACTCCGTCGCAACGTCATCACAAAACTGCTGGATTTGCGCGACTTGACAGGTGCCGCCGCACGACTTGGCCGCCGCCGCGGCGACCTTTTCGCCGTGCTCATCGCACCCGGTCACGAAGAAAGGCTCCGCTCCGGCCATGCGATAGAACCTCGACAGGGCATCGGCGGCGATCGTGGGATAGGCGGAGCCCATGTGCGGCGAGGCATTGACATAGTACAACGGGGTGGTGATGACACGGCGGCTTCCGCGGAGCGAGGATGGATCGGCGGTGGCCCGAACCGTGGCCCGCGCTCGGCGGGATACGCGGACGTTAAATGGGGCAGGGTGCGACGACAAGCAGCGGGTGGAAAGTCTCTGGTATCGCAGAATGCCTCTCGACACGACGGTGGGCACAAAACCAAGGTCCATGAAGCAAGGTACGGTCAGGGGTTGCTGCGAGTCGGGAGTCGTGAGAATTGGGGATTCGGGTGACGTCTCACATGCGGGGGAGCGTGTTTGATAAGGCTTGCCGTCTTGCTCCCTATTAACAAAGACTCTTTGTCAAAGAGTGAGGGAGTGAAGGAATCGCAGAGCTCGCAATCTCATCCAAATCCAGTCAGCACCTCTGACGCACAGATGAGAGGACGTGGCCATGTGTAGACTGCACGTTCGATATGTAAGTTCGACTTCTGTAAGGCCCGTTTCTGTAAGAAAGTAGACTGTACACGTGTACAAAACAAGCTCCCTTCTGTAAGGCCCGTTTCTGTAAGGAAGTACTGTAGACTGTACACGTGTACAGAACAAGCTCTATTTCACACCTAACCTCCTTATCACATACAATCCAGTCTCCAGGTTTTGCACGTTGAAGTACATATAAATGATGTTGGAGTTGGTCCGAGGCGACGTGGGTGCCTTCCGGTGAGCATACTGCATCGGCTGCGCTGGCGGTATTGTCGCTGGCGGTATTGTCGATCAACGGAGGCGAGAGCTGAGACCAAGGACTTTGCTAGTGCCGTGAAACCGTTCCTGCAGAGCAAGCTGCGAGTTTGTAATGACGATTCGAATGCGTATACAGTGCATTGGAGCTTCTACGAATCCCCTAAACCCCCTGCATGACAGCCCACTCGCTTGCATCCAGTGTCTCTCCAAGGCCCCTCACCGTTGACTTCGGCGTTCTCTTCTTCTTACAGATATCACACCATAAAGGTGATCTTGACTTCGC
This sequence comes from Chondrus crispus, assembly GCF_000350225.1. Lineage (NCBI taxonomy): Eukaryota > Rhodophyta > Florideophyceae > Gigartinales > Gigartinaceae > Chondrus > Chondrus crispus. Next base: position 162,290 of record NW_005178559.1, on the reverse strand, counting down.
GGTTGATTGAGCTAGAGCTTCGTTGATGATATCGTCAAGAACTGCAGAAGGGATAGTATCAGGGACGGGTGCGAGCCGCGTGAGATGTTCCGCAGCCGCACACCTTATCGACGTCCCGGGCACGGACAGCGCGGCCGTGGCGTCTGTCCGCATGAAAGACGAGCCAAAGTGGACGGCCAAAGTGGACGCCTGCAGTACCTTTGTAAGGCATGGCCGTCCCTGCCGTGAGGCTGGAGACGCTGCTCGTGCTCGATGAACTGGATCATTATGTTCATCGCCCGCGCGTGCATGGGTCATGTTCATCATCCGCGAGTGCATGTACACGTATGCGTTTCCACGTATACAAGTGTACTCAAACGACTGCGGCTACATAGACACAGTTTGATCTGCGCCGGCCGCATCCCTCGAGCTGGCTCATTTTTTTTTTTGATAGTCGCATGCCGAGAGCATTTTACTCCTATATAAGTTCGGCGAAGAGGCGGAGAAGGAAGATGACGAGCGCTAGCAGTATTCAAGTGCGTCGGGCAGCGTCGAACGTGAGCATGCGGACTCTTTTCGCCTCCTGAGCAAGTCCTGGGACTTGCTCAGGAGGCGAAAAGACTAATTTGCCCGTCCAGGTGGTCCCACCCGTCCAAGTGGGACCACCTGGACGGGCAAATTTACTGTACACGTGGCCAAATAAATTTGACACTGGACAACAGACTGAGGGCCAGTCCTAACAGGCGCTTTTCTTTTCTTTTGTTTTCCTTCAACCAGTTGCGGTCACGCTATTGGCCGGATCATTTCATTAAATTAATCGCACGCCACAACGAATGCTACACAGAACCACTGTAATGCTTGTTAATTCTGCGAACTGGTCGAAATCCATTGGCTAAAGGCAGTACCAATCCACACCCAGTCCATATGCACACTACTAAAATTCCATGGACTCGATGCGGTGCAGTGGCACTTGCAGTACAATGAAAGGGTGGAATTAAATCCAAATACGAGCACATGCAGATCAAAACATTAGTTCTCTCAACATTACAAACCAGACACAGTACCTTCTCCCGCCATTTTATGTGCACAACTCGGCCCTCCCCCGCCTCGACGCCCACGTGAAATTTGCGACAGTCGTTTGCTAGCATTTTACACTCTGTTTAGGAAACGGAGCACCACCGGACGGCAGAAGGGTATCCAGAGTTCAGCACCCAGAGTTCAGCTTTTTGAAATCAAATGCCTCCTTGGCATCGATCATGAAATGGAGAGAAGCCGGGGAGGCTGCTCTCTAGTTCATGATCGATGATGAAGTGGCTTCGCCGAAATCCCTTTCCTGTGAACCACCCCGCCCTCGCTCCCTCCCCCCCGCCACCAACCCCCCTTCCCCCCCAAATATGACCACGTCCCCTCCTCCCCGCCACCCCCCTTCCCCTCAATATCCCCACGTCCCCTCCCCGCCACCCCCCCTTCCCCCCCAAAATCCCCACGTCCCCTCCTCCCCGCCACCCCTACCTCGCGCCCGACCACCACGCCCCACCACCATCTTCCTCACCTCCTCAGTACCGTGACCAACACACATCCTCCGACATGCTATTGTCCCCGCCACCGCGTCATCCTCCTAACATCGACACCGACACAGTCTCTCCCCGCACCCTCCATCCCTTCCATATCTTTCGTTTCATATCTCAATCCAGCCCAGTTTTGGTCATGCACATCGAGGGACCTCATTATAGCAACACGTCGTCCAGCTTTGCTTTTGTCGAGCTACAGGGAGTCAGACTGGGCCATGTGCATGCGCGAGGAGGCGTTGCTGTACCTTCCATGCTGCATGGATCTGCAGACCGTCCAGACTCTGTTCCATTTCCGAGGAGTGGAACTATGGGATGGCATTACAGTAAAAACTACAGCAATGTGCTTCCGATTTTAGTGAAGAACTCAATAAAAACGGGGCGAGGGAAAGGAAAAACGAGAAAAAAGTCCTTTGTTAGGACTGGCCCTGAATCATACAACATACATTGCCTCCCCAGTCAGGGCCTCACCCTTCGTACCCTTCTTCTCCGGTCGACCTCCTACACATAGCGAAAAGTCGCCACCTCCCTGACCCCCCCCCCCCCCTTACACCCCGAAATGGCTGAAAACCTCACGCCGGAACAGCAAAAGGAGCTTGTCGGCCGCTACCAGGGCCTGCGCCAGGAGGGCGACGCCCTCTACACTAAGCTGGGCCAGGTCGACGGCGACCGCAACGAGCACGAGTATGCATCTCCTTCTGCTTCCGTCCAATTCACATGTGCTCCCGACCGCTGTCTGACGCGTCCACCATTTCCACTCCTGTAGACTGGTTCTCAAGCAGCTCAGCGGCCTCGACGGCAACAGGAGATGCTGGCAGCAGATCGGGCCCGTCCTCGCCGAGAAGAAGGTCGCTGATGTGCTCCCCGTGCTCACCATGAATCGCGATCGCGTATGTTCATCTTCCTATTTGCACCGCCTTCGCTTCATGCCTTCTGCTCGTTTCTGACTAATTCTTTCTTGTGCCATCGCCCATGCCCAGTTCACAGATACAGTCAAACAACTCTCCGAGACAATAAAAGAAAAGGACAAGGAAATCACAGAGATGCAAACCAAATACGGGATTCGCGAGGTCCAGAAGTGAGACGTGTTGTCTCCTCTTTAGAAACACCTTCGAATTTTCGCATTCTGCCCATCGCAACAACGGGATTGCGTTTTCATATTTGGGGCACTTCGCTTGCTGCGTAGAGTTGTTCATACCTCTACTTCTTCATCGACGATCAGCAAAATTCGCTGTCGATCGATATCATCACTTTCTGGAAGGCGTCGTGTTTGTATACGAGTTGCGACACCTGCTACTTTGCAGAGCGCCACTGTACTCGTCTTTGATGAATTTCCGGATCCTGCCTGTCCTATTGAGCTAGTAAACGTTCAACATCAAAACTCACCATACATTTCAAGTCTCACCAAAGGGTATATCCAGAGACTATAGATATTGCAAAGATTCTCAGTCCGCTCTCTTCTGCCGCTAGACCAGTTCTATTGAGAAAACATCAGAAAACTGTTTTGCAAGTGGGATGCTGCAACTTGAGACAAGCAAAGATCAACCCGAGGATAGGCGCCGAACAGCACACTAGGTACATCATCCTGATTGTGCAATCTCTTCTTCGCACTCCGTTACTCGGCGACGTCTATGGCCGAATCCGTCTCTTCCTCCCCGTTCTCCTCGTTTCTTGTTACCATCCGTATCTGTCACCGCCGCAGTACTTTCTCTTTTTGATGTGAAGAAGCATGGAGAGGACTGACATGGCCCCAGCTCGACGCTTCAGCTATCATCAGGAAACACTCGAAGGTTCAGGCCCGTCCAGGCATCACGAGCCTTCCCCCGGGCTTGCCTTCCATTTCAGATGTACGTAGCGTTGCTATGACGAGTATTGACTGGATGACGTAAGAAAAAGTTAAAACTTTAGATTGGCAGCTTCCAAGTCTGTCACGTTTCCCTCAAACTTGATGCCTCTTTACATTCACGCCGGCTCTTTTCCATCCTGTCAGCAACAAAATATTGATTTGCTACAGCCCCACTCGCCTCTAGTTTGCAGACAAACACCTCGTCGCTGGCCATCTCCCGGCCTCCTGAAGAAAGGAAATACAAAGGCGAAGGGAAACGCACGACCTAGCTCGGGGTTCTGGAAAGTGCACCGGAAGCGTTCATGCGAGAGGAGCGACACACGCAAATTGTGGCTCGTTTCAAGGCTTGTAGGCATTCCCCCTGACGTGCGGTTCATCGGTATCCCAGCCCGTGTGAGCCGGAGGTGCAGACCTGAGTAGTATAGACTGCTGGCAAGAACTGTGAGGTGAAAGTTAAATTGAACATTTAAACATCTATCTTGGAACACTATTTCCTTGACGTGCTTGTTTTCGGCAATAACATCTTGCAGAACACTGGGATAGCAGCTTTGAACACGCCGAAAGATTAAGAATGTAATGAAGATTGAGTGACTAGTTCCATTTTTAAACTGGCGTTTTTGGTTTCGAAGTTATTTCACATGCGGTTTTAAGGTGGTGTAAAAAAGCTTCTTTTCCAGACTTATCTAAAATCGACCAGGCAGAACATCATGCAATTCTCATTGAGTTCTTTCTGTCCCCAAGTCGGACGTCAAGTATGGTAGCGGGGGTATATTTTTCTTCTTGTCGAGGAAGCGGAAGTCAAGAATAAAATAGGTCGAATAGTGTTCTCATATGAGGACAAAGTTCCAATAGACTCTAGATGAAGGAAAAGGACAAGACACTCTGTGTGTCGGAAGAAAGGCTGCACCACGTGTAGGAGTAACAAAGGAGCGAGAAAAAAAAATGTGGGTAACATATTTGGTGCGGCGGGTGCGCACCCATCATGTGATGTCCAAATGTTGGACTTGTTGATGCACGAGGGTATTCAACAGTGCCCTTTGCCTCTATCAATCTGAGCGCAAGATGAAGGAATTTTCGGGGATATCCGTCAAAAGGGTACAAGCAGGTATCTACAACTGCCGTAGTAGTGTCGGTCATGTGAGAACGTGGCGATGCTGCAATCCCCGACGGCGAAGCTTCAATCCAAGTCTTAAGCGCAGGACCTCACGCTTACCGCGTGCTTGCCGCTGTGCGGCCCGCACGTCCCGAAGAACGCGACAGGCACGGCTGCAGGGGGCTAATAAATTTAAGCGATACTGCATGAAGGCATCTCATTGCCAGCCGGTCCGTGTGCTCGACTTCTGTGTTCAGATGCCGTTCATGGTAAGAACTTCATACGTACGCTACAGTATGTATGAATCCGGCACCGTTTACAATATCATACCTGTTGATCGCAGTCATTTTTCTTCGTTCTGCATGTTAAAACAATCGTTATTGTTTTGTCTTGTCGTGCGAACGCCCACATGCATTGCTATGTATGGAACGTTTGCGCAAGCGGACTCTCACGCAGTTGTTTTAAAAACAAATGCATGAGAGCCCGTGAGAGTCGGTTGCGCAAGTAAACAACTTCTTCACATGGAAGTTTAAAAAGGCTGTTGCCGTCGCCAACTCGGCGATTCTCACAAATTGAAGGAGGAAGTTTTGATGTGCACACTGCGACTGCTTTGCTCACACACGAAGTTGATCTGGGCAGATTTTTGATATACCGCACTACATCGCAACCTGCACGATGCCGAATCGTAAAGTATTCCTTTTGTAACACCGCAGCTGATATGCCAAATATAGAAGTGCCGTTAGCTGTGAAGGCGCGTTGGACGTAGTGAGGGCGTTCTTGTTTGCCGTCGTGGACAAGTGATGGAAGGTACAGTACTCATACATACACGCATGGCGTGTACAGTATAGTCCTCCCCATACACGTGTACAATGCCGCTCTGTATTACAATCTCCAGATTATGGCTCCGTGGTTTGGATTGTACGGTAATTGCAGATTCATACAAACTCACGAGAAACTGCCGCGTGCGTTCTTCTTTTCGGTGGTTTCCTTTTCTACGTTCACCCTACCCACCCTCATTAGAAAGGATCCCTAACATCGACGCCGTCGCTTCAATGTGTCAATCGTCTGCTTCTTAACTCGGCTCCTCTCCCTTCTCCATGTTGTCCTCGCCGGCCTGGCTCACCATCGCGCTAAACACCCTAGCCTCTGACCAGGACGTCGACCCTACCCTTCTTCTCGGCGACGGCATCCGTGCCCTCCCGCAGCCGCATGTGCTCCACCATCTCAACCGCTGGGCGCGCCACGTCTGGCGCCCCGCCGTCACGCCCCATGCCCTCTCCGCGCTTACCCTCCAGCCAACGGCCGACACGCTCACCGACTTGGGCTCAGGCGCAGTCTCCCTCCTCGCGGGGCTGGTCGAGGCCATCAGAAGGTGTGGCGCTGGCAAATGGGTCGACGTCCTAGGCGTTATGTTCCTCGCAAACGATCCCTGGGTTGTTGAAGTTGGTCGCGTGGGGGACGGCAAGGACATTGACAGAGCCGCCGCCGCTATGCGTCTCTTGTACGAGCGAAAGGCCGGCTTGTTAGCCGAGGTCGCTAGCCAGAGCTCTAGGGACGTTGGTTGCTACCTGGGCAACGAAATTGATATGGATGGCAGCACTCATGGAGAGTCGTTTGCCGAGTTGCGTTGCAGAGTCGCTGCCTTGCAGTTGCAGTTGGATGACGTGACGGCTGTCGTCCGGCGGAATGAGAAGAACTCGAAAGACTTGCTCTCCTCATTCCATTTCTGGTCCATGCTGCTTCTCGACGAGTTACGCAGCTACAAGTCGCAGGTGTCCGGTAGAAGCACGGGCAACTCGGGGATGGGTACTGAGGGCAGTGAAGGAAGGGAAGCGGATGGTATGTTTGACTCTATTGCAAGGCAACTGGGACATGCCGTATCCGCCGATAGCGGTGAGAGGTCGGATAGGGCTCCGGCAAAGAAGACCTCGGAGGGTGGAGTAACAAAAGTGGTTAAGACGGGAGTTGGTTCGCCGCGCGCTGATGCGCCTCGCGCGAAACGCATATTTAGGGATGGTAAGTGGATTGTTCTTTGACAGTGGTATCGAGGGGATGCACGATATCGGGCAAGAACTTGTACACAAATGAGGGGGGGAAGTGTGCAACTGTGGTTCCATCCAGAACCAAGTTCGACGCTCGGCCAACGCGCCACCAAAACAAAAATCACCGTCCTGCGTGGCCCGCATTTACGTGCGAAAGGGCAGTGGCAATGGGGGGGGGCGGGGGGGCGGGGGGGCGGGGAGGAACTAGGGGTTGGTCATGTGTGCACATGTCAATTTGTGTACAGTATAGTTTGATACATAGTTAGCAATAAGGTTTGTTGTACTGTAGCATATTGTGCCAGAGCGTCGACGGCATTGCCCTGTTTAAGTTTGGGTCAAAACTCTGCTCCCATGATGTTAAAATGAAGCACATATGTAACAGGGCCAGGCGTTGCCCTGCTTGGTTCTTAGTTTGCCGCGTAAAAAGTGGTGGTGGTGGATCGTGACTGGATTTGCAGTATGTGAGTGGCGAGGTCGGACGATCAGATAGGGAGCTTCGGGCGGTCGATAATCTCGCCCATGGAATTGGAGCGCACGGACATGAGCGGGGTACTCGTAGAGGCGGTTCTCGCAAGCGGCATCTGGCTAATAGTCTTCGTCGGGCGTTGCGGGGCGGTATTCCTACTTTCCAGCAACGCCTCCAGACTGAGGGTCTTCTCCTTGGCAGTAGCATTTGGGGCGAGGTCTGTGGCGTGGGTGGTGATTTCCGTGGGGCCAGGAGGGCGCATCATAGCGGCGAGGCCAATGCCGTCGGCCGCGCACACGCGGGCGTAGATGTGGTTGACGTGCTCGGTAGCATCGACGCGCGATTGCTCAATATGCGGGGGCCAGGCGTCACGCACACGGGCCTGGAACATCTGCTCGTAAATGTGCCTCTGGACGAGGGCGGGGTCGGGGATGGAGCTCTGCAGGACGGAGTGCGAGTCCTGCGGGTCGAGGTTGGCGGCGGGGGCGCG
>NW_005178559.1:153765-154706 GCF_000350225.1 Chondrus crispus | reverse complement strand
CATTGTCGGCAGTGAAATTGTATGAATCATCGTTATTCACTGCAAGCGGTGTGCAGTCTGGGATAACAGGAGGGCTGTTGTAGGATTTAACTTTGTCGATGGATACATTCATAATCTTTCCCTCGAGCTGTATCGTTACACTCTTGTCTTTGACATCAAGAACAAGGTATGGTCCAGTCCATTGGTCCTCTGGCTTTTCTCGATAGAGAAGTACACGAGAGCCTATTACAATATCATCGGCGCGCATCCGGGCGATCCCGGCGGCGGGCGGCGGGGTGGGGTCCAGCAGCAGCGAGTCGGAGGTGTACGGCGACGGGGGCGGCGGGTCGGCGTCCGGCGCGAGGTCGGACGAGTCCGACGGCGGCGAGGAGGAGAGGGCGCGCGTGCGGAAGATGCGGTCGCCCGCGTGGTGGACGACGCGCAGCGAGAGGTTGAGGGTGGCGTTGAGCAGCGAGTCCTGCAGCAGGAAGTTCTTCGAGACCGAGCCGACGGCGGCCAGGTCGGACAGGTCCAGGCGCAGCGTGCCCTCGTTGGCGAAGGTCGGGGCGGCGAGCCAGCGCGTGCGGCGGTCCGAGCGCAGGTGCAGCGTGAGCGGCGACGGCTGCAGAAGGGAGGCGTTTGTCGGGGAGGACGGGATGGTGACGGTGAAATGCGCGGGCGAGTTCCAGCGGATCACGTTGCCCGGCTCGACCGGGAGCGAGGGCGTGCGGCCCTCGCACGGCACCGCGCGCTTCGCGTGCCAGTGCACGTAGAGGAGGCGGTGCAGAGACGGGATGGAGTCGAGCTGGTGGACGGTGAGGTCGACTTTGAAGACGCGCTCCGTGGTGCGACGGAAGCGCGAGCGCAGCATTGCGGCGGGTGCTTGGGGGGGGGGCGGGGGGGGGGGCCGTTACCCGGGGGGGAGGGGGGAGGGTTTCAAAAAATAAAAAGCGCAAAAAAAG
>NW_005178559.1:72494-153035 GCF_000350225.1 Chondrus crispus | reverse complement strand
CTGGGCACCGCCGTGGGCACGGGCGCCATCAACGTCTCCACCGCGCTGTGCATCGGCGCGGTCATGGAGTTTGCCGGCGCCGTCCTGTTCGGCAGCACCGTCACGAAGACCATCTCCTCCGGCGTCGTCGCCGTCGGCGCCGCCGCCCTCACGGCCCCGCTCTCGTACATGCTCGGCATGCTCGCCGTCCTCGTCGGCTGCACCGCATGGATGGTCATCGCTACCAACTTCGGCCTACCCGTCTCCTCCACGCACTCGGTCGTCGGCGCGCTTATCGGTCTCGCCATTGTTTCCGGCTGGGGCATCAACGACGCCGCCGTGCAGCGCATCGTCGCTAGCTGGTTTCTTAGCCCGCTCATTGGCGCCGTTGTCGCCACATCCCTGTACAAGCTCATTTCTATCACCATTATTAACGCAAAGAGACCCGCGGCTGCCACCCGAAAGTTTTTGCCCATTTTGGCAGGCGCTGCATCCTTTATTCTCACCCTCTTCGTCTTGGGCAAAGGCGCACGTTTCGCAGCTTTGACTCCTGACCACGTCCTTTACATTGCCTTGGCACTGTCTCTGGCCTGTGCTGGCATATCTGGCGCCTTGGCCACCGCCGTACATTCCAAGCAGTACATACCCAACAAGTTTGGTGTCAATACCGATGGAACCTTGGCTCCACAATCCCCGAGTAGTGGTAGCGGTGCCGGTGCCGGCGGCGGTGGTAGTGGCGGCCCCGGTGCAGGTATGGTCGGAGGCCAACTTTCCGTTGTCGAGCAACAGGAAGACGTAGAGCGCATATTCAAAGTCCTACAGGTCGTCACCGCCTGTTTGCTATCTTTTTCGCACGGCTCAAATGACGTATCTAATGCCATTGGGCCGTTCGCAGCCATGTATTCAATGTGGGTCAACAACGGCCGCATCGGAAGCATGGTCAGCATCCCCATGTGGGTGCTAGTTTTGGGAGGGCTAGGTATATCAACTGGGCTCGCTTTATTCGGAAGGCCCGTCATGGAGACTGTAGGTACAAAGATTACCAAACTGCGACCGACCATGGGATTTTCCGTCGAACTTAGCACAGCAATGACCGTTCTCATCGCCTCGGAACTCGGTCTACCCGTGTCCACAACCCACACCCTCATCGGATGTATCGTCGCCATCGGTATTTCCAACGGAGACCGAAAAGCCATCAACAACAAAGTCTTGATGTCTATTGCAGCCTCATGGGGAATCACCCTGCCAGTTTCCGCCCTCGTCACCATAGTCTTTTACCTTTTGCTTAGACCTTTTCTCCCTGTCGTCCCGGCCTTATTGTAGCGTGCAGATCAAAAACAAGGAAAACCGAGAAAAAAGAAAAAAAAAGCAACCCCACGCCAACGTGTGTCTTCAGACACCACTCAATTCCGACCTCACCTCATCCTCGACCGAGGCGGCCCCGCATCCAAGTCTCCACAAACTCTGCTGCAGTCCAGCCTCGCCCATCAGAACCGCGTAATCACGACTGCGATGATCGCAGCCACAAGACTGCCCCCGGCGATGGCGGCGACGAGGCCGGCGCTTTCGATGTTGACGTTTGTGAAGGGGCCGATATCAGCGCTGGTAGCGATCAGACGCGATACAAGGAGAGGGAGCGAAGCGGCAACCGGAGGAGGTGCTATCATCTGCGGGCGCTGCACGCGAGGCCTTGCAGACGGGGCGCCTGCTGCCCGATACGTGCGTGGCGATGTCCGCGTGGATGCCGGCGATCGAAGGGTCTGCGCGGAGCGGCCGGGCGTCCACAGCGACGGGGCGAAGGCGGAGCAGGCCATTTTCGTGTGGGGGGGATGGGGCAAGCGGAGCGCGGGCGATCGGGCGCGCGGAGGGGAGCGGGGAATCGAGCGCTTGACGGGGGCGGAGATTGCGGAATGGGGAGGGAGATTGGAAGGTGGCGGGCGTGCGAATTGAGGTCACGGAACGCAGATGCGGGGGAAGCGCGACGGAGCGAGATTACGGGGTCCCTGACACGTGTAGGCGTGGAAAGGATCGCGGTCTTTGCAGTGGGTGCATCCAGAAATTGCCACTCCAACACTGCGACACTTTTTGGCCAATCACAGGCCTCCGCTGGGCTGGAAATGTAGTGGGCGCCCCACCACTTCTGCTGAAGTGCAAGGACCCCCGAGGGGTCCTTGCACTCCGCCACTCTGCAATATGATAACATTTTGTGGGGAGTTGATCCCCTTCCTGCTCTCAGGATCAACACGGACGACCCAAAATTGCCCATATCCTATGATGGCCAGCCCAAAACGCACACAAGCTCTCGAAGAACTCGCAGTGCTCGCAACAGCAGCAGCATCTGTTGCTGCTGTTTCCCTCACATGGAGGGTTCTTCGAAGGAGAAGGATAAACGGGAGAAAACGAAGATCCCGAAAGCCCCCTCAGTATCGCCGAGCGGCATTGATCCGACAGGTGTACACCAGGCTGACAACGGCATGGAATCAAATTTTGTCATGCGGCATCGACGATGACTTTCTCCTCGCGACAAACTTCACAAAGGCCATCATTTTACAGCGTACTATGCCATTCTTTGAGTCTGAGCGCGTTGGGTTCAATTTTGGGAGCCCATACAGAAACGGTGTAAAGACGAGAGGACGTAAGCCTTTCCTTAACAGCATTGATTTGCTCGGTCTGGCGTTATGGTACATTAAAACAAAAGGAACAGTCTACAATATGTGCCCTATTTTTGGAATTGTATCCTCCAGCGTAAGTGTATGGTTAGACTACAGCTTAGAGGTGCTGATGCGCGTTGTTCGCAAACAAGAGCGAACTGATTTTGCAATCCGCTGGCCTACATTTGCCGAAATGAAGCTTTCAGCAGCTCTTCTCGAAAACAATCGGCAGAATGGAGGCCTGGTGGGACATCCGTAGGGATTGGGGCTAGTGCGACCTTGCATTCGTCGGGGCGCGGGCTGGTGCGGCATGCTTTGAGGTGGCAAACCGTGTGCGGAATGTTGGCGGCGGGGTGGATGTGGCATGTGTGGGTCTCGGGGGTCCCGTGGCTGCGGTTGGTGTGACTGGGTTGGGCGTGGCGGGGGTCGGGGGCGGGGTTACAACGTGTAAATCTTGATCGACGAGGTCAAGGATGACCTCGGCACCAGATGGGACTTGACGGGAAGCCATGGGCGCGAACAACGTCGCAATAATTGGGAGAGGAGTGGTGTTTGGCATGATGTTGGCATGTGTTGAAGTCAAGGAAAGCGAGAAGGCGGGGAAATGGTGTAAGACGGAATACGGCAGCCGCGCTCAGGTTTGGCGGGCTGAGTAGCGCAGTGGTGGCATAGTTGCATTTTTCGACATTTATCATACTGTATTGGAGTGATGGAGTGGCAATTTCTGGATGCACCCAGTGTGGCAGGCTTGCTACACTGCAAAGACCGCGAACCCCCCACCCTTTACAGCTGTTACACTGTAAGGCCTAATAGCTTGATAGGTGTGGAATTTCGTGAGGAATTCCTTATCCCTCTCATGCAGGCAATACTGTAGTGCACAAATGTGGGCACTGAAATGGCCCGGTGCAAAAATGTTGACGCCTTGATTTTAGCATAATTTCTAAGTAAGGACCACAGTTGTTAATTAACTGACAATTTGCTTCATATTTAAGCTTCGAGAGTGGTTTCAGTGGCTGCAGCGCAATCTTTTGCATAAAGAGTAAAGAGACTGTCATCACTGCTAGCCGTCATCACCTGTGTCAGCAAGTGTCAGTCACCCAAGAGTGGATATATCTTGCACGATGTGAAATTTCTCAAAACAGTTCCGGTATTTTGTGATGCACAAGAAACAATCTTCCCCACAACCAGAGCAAAATATGTAAGATTGAGGGGCTCTGTTTGTCGGCTTCCCTTCCTTTTGGAAGAGTAATGCACAACGCGCACACCTCTGTCGGTCATTTGCTTTCGATACACTCCGAGGAATGTGTAAAACAAGTCTCGACAAACGTAAAGACCTGGTTGTGACAGAATAACTTGTACGCCTTGTCTTCTTAGGGTTCCGATTACCCCACACTTTACTTTGCACCACTGCAGTCTGTTCTTTTATGCGACATGCCAGTTCGATTAAAGACTAGCATAAGTCTTCCCCAAATTTCTTGTGAGCACCATCCTTTAACCACTCCTGCCCAACTAGATAACAGAGTATTATGAATGGGTTTGTCACACTTGTGTCTAAAAGCCAGTAAAGCATTGGTAGCCCCGTTCTCCTTCCACGCACATGGGTGCAATAGTTTGAACGTAACTGATCGGCAATGTCAACACCGTTCATATTGGCATTGTATTCATCAATAGCAAGGGGCGTTGGGAGTTCTTTTGTTGAAAGTTCACCAAAAACGCTTCAAACCTTCCTACCATTTGTTGAAGTGAGCCTTGGTCTTCTCCTCATATGAACAACTGGTTGGTCTGAGCCCACCTTGTGTACAGATGAAGGCAATAAAACTGCCCCGTTATCAATCCAACATATGCACTTGACTCCGTTGACGACAACAGACCCGATTGTATCCTACTACATTTTTCACTTTCACAGCCTCTTACGTTTAGAACAGCTGAATCCCCACAAGTTTTAGACCTTGTGCTTCCAATGCATCCAACCCGTTGCCCTATTAACATTTTGAACACCGCTACGCTCGAGAATAGATTATCAATGTATATTGATACGTCTTTTTTGAATGCACATCGCCCCTGGACAAACTCTCTGATAGTGTAGAAACCACTGCCGAAGATTACATCAATGTTCCACAATATTGCTCTAGGCCCTTCCATTTGAACCTTTTCGAATGAGAAAAAATCAAAAACAAAACCTTGTTCACATAGTGACCATATCTTAAATCTGTAGCATAAACCCCAGTTGCGTTGGGGGTTTAGCTGTGGTTCTTCGAAGACCTGTGAACGCGAGAAAGGACAAAAACACACACACCAGAAAAGAACGCGGGCGGTGGTAGCGTGGTAGAGCGGTGGGGAGCGGACACGAACACAGTACACGGAAGAGCGGTTCGACGCGCTCGACGCCCCGGGGCGGCGCTAGTTAACGTTCTAGCACCGACGGGCGGAGGCGGATCCTGGCTCGCGCGCGTACGTTTGCGACCGCTACCCGCGTTAGTTTCTAGTTAACGCGCTCGCGTTAAGAGAACGTTAAGAATAAGCAGATGGGGTTAGGCCTTCGGCGGAGGATCTGGTACCAAGCCCGTGCTTGTCCTTGTCCTCCCTCCGCCGCCAATCGCCCTGTCGTTTAATATAGAAGTAAATAATCTATCATAACATACTACAGTATCTATCTAGTGGCTTACACGGTAAGCTCGCGCGCGTTATTCCGGATCGCCCCGCTGTACACGTACACAGCGAGCAGCAAGCTCGTACTTACAGCCGCGCGCGCACGCGCTGTAAAACGTGTCATGAGTGTACAGTAGCCGCCCCCAGCAGTAAATAGTCACCTTCGCGATTATGCTACAAAATCCTTTCCAGATAGATTTGTTCTTGACCCTCACGGTTTCTGCAGATCTCCCTATTCATGTATCCATCATGTCGTCCACAGAGACACGGCAGCCTGGAGTCCAAAGTTTCTTTTGTAGTGTCTCTTACGTGACTGAAAAGGGGCTCCAGCTTATTACTGAAAATGAGCTTCCATTGTCTCCGAGAGGATCACACACGTGAATGTACCGTTTAATTTGTTGAAACTGGAGCAAGCTCATTCGTTTAGAAATGCGGTGGTGTGGTCCCCTTTTATCTTTGCTCCAGTAATCCTCGACAGCGGACTATCCATGCAAACCCATGTAGAGTATTATCTCAAAGAACATTACTATTTCCACAACTGTGATGTCGTGTCACTCTCGAGTATTTTCGTTGCTTGCACCTTTTTATATCTGCATATGCAATTGTGTGCTTACTGATTATTTCCATAATGCCCATGGTGAAGAAACGCTGAAATACATTTAGAGGAGTTGGAGTTGTGTTTCTAATTCGGAGTGTCGTTTTGCCTTTCGAAAGTGCCCGATTATTCTGGAAAAATGAGTGGGGTAAATTGAAGTATTGTAGTTGCGAAGGTGGGCCGGTCTTTTTTCTTCCTGCACATTGGGTTCGTTTCAGGCTCTTCAGCATCCTGGTCGTTTGTTTCATTTGTAGTGTGAGAGTGGTTAATTGAAAGGGAGTAGAGGCCGACTTGGTTTCGCACGACATAATCAGTTGGAGTTGACGTGGTTGTTAAGATATTAGGCTGGATGTCGTCTTCGACATCAGACATTTTCGTAACTCTGCGCATTCAAGGGCTAGTTGGCTTTCAATATGCTGGCAGTCATAAGAGCTTGCGAAAAGCTCCCAAACAGAAGTAGCGCTGCATGTGTACATATTCAAATGCTGCATATTTGCCCCAACGGATAGATTTAGTACTGGTTTTGTGACGAACAAGGACCATATCTCAGCCGTGATCAAACCATTCGCATTTTCCTTTTTGCTTACACTCACAGTGGGGTAGGCAGTACCTGTCCCACGTTTCAGTTCTTAACTCACTACAGAATCAGAGGTACGATTTATTTTTGTTTGCTTGTGCCCAGATATGGGCACCATACAGAGGAAGGGATAACAATTACAAAACGAGATATTTACTAAAGTGCCTATGGACATGTCTACTGTAGTATAACCCCGCTGGGGCTTTTTAGTTAGATCAGATCAACAACGGGATCCGATACTGTAGAGCCCGACGCTCTACAGTACTACCGCGCGTGGCCACGTGTACCCCTCGGTACAGGGCACACTTGTACACGTGTACCGCGCGGACGGAAGCGCACACACACACGTGTACTGTCAGCTTCGATGGCTGACCGTACTACAGTACGGTCCGATCTGTACTACAGTAGTGCACTACAGTACTTCGGTACTGTAGTGTTATAGATTGTTTTGTATATTAAATATGGAGCGGACCGGCGGCGGTGGAGGAGGACAAGCACGGACTTGTCACCCACCGACCGTCAAGGTCCGACTTCCCGCTTATTCTAAGGTGACGCTCGCTAATTACCCTAGAGCGGCCCGGGGCGCGGGTTGAGGACGCGCGCGGCACGCCCACGAGCCGGCTCCGCCTCCGCCCGTCGGTACTGGATCGTTACCCAGTACCGCACCGGGGCGTCGAGGCGTCGAACTGCTCGCGCGTACCGGCGTCCTCCCCGTTCCCGCTCTACCACGCTACCCGGGCCCGCTGCCCGGTGCCGTTATCTGGTGTCCCGCTTCACCCCGTCTTCTCGCCCTCCTCCAGGGTCTCGGTCGAACTGTGCATACACTCCTCTCGCTGGGGGTGATTAAGCTACATCTACTACCGACTGTCCAAGCCAGTGCGAAGTCCGTGCAGTTGGACAAGTTTCGCAGGGAGGCTCTGCGTTCTGACACAAACCTCTGGCCTCGCACCAAGCTACAGTTCGAAGCGCGAACCCTACTTATATACTACCCAACCCCTTACAATATCATAAAGAAAGACAAGTTCTGACGCATCCAGCAACTAGATAAATGTATGTGCCTCTATATCAAAAATTGGTTCACTCTGCGACTTTTAGCATGGCAGAACTTGGCTGTATACGATGAATCCACTTCTTTGCAGGCTTATGGTCATAACTAATATTCATGAGCTTGTCAAGGGCATTGTTAGTTTTAGCGGTGCGCAGGGTTAATGTAATGAACAGAGTGACTTACTTTTGTTGAGTCGTTTTCGCAAAGCGGTTCTTAAGTTGGACACACTTGGGGTTACGGGTTGGGTGGCTCTCAGGGTTAATGAGTGGTTGTGCCAACCCCCTTTTGCTTTCCCCGTCCGAACTCTGCCCCTTTTATAGAAATCGTATCTGAAACTTAGAACGATACACTACATGCTAGACTACAATAAACTGTCTTTTCAGTCTATCAGTAATCTCTATACATTGGTTTCTGTCCTCGCTTTCAATCTCCTCGACCATCCTCTTTAATACTATTGGGTACTGTACCCCTCCTCTGACAATTCATTCTAGAGTGGCATAGAACTGCAGTGTAGTTCTATGCCAACCTTTTAAAGGGAGGAGGAGTTGGTCCGTTTTAGAAGGACATGAACAATATGTTTATACAAAGTATAAAACAAAAGACATTCATACTGTGAGGCCTTTCTGTCGTACATTAGGGGTCTTCTTTGTAAGACCGTCTGCTATGTTGTGTTCCGACGCGAAAAGACCTACGTGCGAGATTTCTTGTCGGTTATACCATTCCCTACCTCAGACTATGTCTACCATGATCCATTTATCAGTTGTTGACGAAACTTTGGGTATCACATCAAACATCGAACAAGTGAAGTGAGTCAGTGAGCATGTGAAGCGGGATCTTCATTGTAAAGATCGGACCTAAATCGTGTCTCAAGATGAAATCGCGGTCAAAGGCGGGAGCAAAGGCGTATATTTCTCCTCTAATAATATACCTGACCATCCTCTTCGACTTCCTGCATGAATACTCTAGTATGTGAGCACGATCTGAACTATCACATAACAGAATTATGAAACCGAGTCGCGACGAAAGATACTCCTTTTCGTCGAAAGAAGCATCATTGTAAAACCTCATTTGATGATGATCCTTCTTCAATGAGGAGCCTGTTAAACACTTGCTTTGAGTCCCTTTCAGATGTTTAACTGTGCAATTGAAATATTTCAGTTTTACGTCTCGAAAATTTTCTTAATTACTTGTGCGGCTATGTTAATGTCACAGAGATTCAATTCTGTCAAACCAATCTAGGCGCGAACAGACCAATAGTACCTAACGCGTGCACATGATGTGTTCACTGGTATGGGCTTAGGCTTTTTTACATAAGCTTCCTGTGTGACTGAGAACGAGCCGTCTACATGGATTTCGATACAGGTTCCGAAAAGCTCAAAATTATCCCAACCTCGTTCTTTTTGAGTTAAACGTATTCAGAAAAGTCCTTTAAGTTCTTGCATGTCATACTTTTCACTAAGAAAACTACTTCCGACGTACATCCCGAGCAGGCCGTCAAGGTCGTTGTCTTTTCGTTTCACAGACAACGAGGGTCGCCGAGAGGTGGAACGAGGCGTAAGTCATGATTGATATGACGGTCAACTGTGACTCCCCAGTAGTGTCCACTGTCTGTCATACCATATCTAGGCTTAGGAATTTCGAATCTGTCCTCCTCAAAAAGACCACAATACTTGAGATCTGCCATTTTAGGAGGAGAAACACCTTCCGTGTCAGTCTTTTCTCGCCTTGTAGATAGTCTTGTCTCATACCATGAGAGAAGAGGCGAAGTCCTTTGATCCCAGATGCCGACACAATGATCGGAGTCAAACATTGAAGTAGAGTTGAAATGTTGTGGATCATATGTGATTTTTCTCGATGGTGAATTTCTTGCGCTACGTACAGTGCGTTGGCGCATTCTTCTGCGAAACCAAAGTTCCTCAAAAGTGAGGACCAAACGATCACTTAGAACATTTGCGCTGTCGGACAACGACGTCTTGGAGATTACCTGCCATGTTTCCTTTTTGCAGTCGGTTCACTTCCCTTCCACGGCCTTACAGAAGTAAGGCCATGGAAGGGAGGTGGACCGACAGAAGTACAGAAGTAAGACCATGGAAGGGAGGTGGACTGACTGCAAAAAGGTAATCTCCAAGACGTCGTTGTCAGAACTAAGATGATTTTGTAGGGACGTCGCTTTGATCAATGACATTTTTCATGAGTTCTTGCGTTACAGACGGGATCTCATTTCTTGTGAGCATGTCTGAGGTGCTTAACGGCACATATCTATCCTGTCGCACGGTATCACTAACTCCGTCTGGTGTTTGAGGAGGCTTCCCCCTGATTCTTTCAATTATCGTGTAAATATACCTTAACAGATCTTCATTGTCGGCAGTGAAATCGTATGGATCTCCCTAATGCACTGGAATCGGTGTGAAGTGTGTTGGTGCTATTGGGACCCGCACTGTCAGCAAACCAAGCCCGAGATGTTCGTGCGTCCCAAAGCTGAAAACGTTACTGCAATTTGACTTTGAGGGGTTGAATGGAACATTGAACAAGCTTCAGTACGCCTTGGCTTGCTCAACACCAACGACAGACCTTTGAAAGGCCGAATGTATGCATATCCCGTGAAAGGGGTCGCCTACAGTCACGTTCCATGACTTGCTTGTGACGTAAACATGGTTAATAGCACCATTGCCTGAGTCGGTGGGACGTTCTGAGGAATTGACATCTTCTTGGTGTCATTTCCGCTTATAATTCTTTCAAATATGGTCATGTCTATCGTTTCTGTCTCTACTTCCGAGTCATTTCCCGAACAGATCCAATGTCAAGTTGTTCGCATAGGTCGGCGAGGACATGATGGACGGCAATTGGCTTTGTGTCTGTCTTCTTTACGTAGTATTCCATCTTACGGGTGGTTGCCCTAGGTGTGTTGAGCGATAGATTACAGTCCCTTAGCAAGTAGTTCCCTTCACAATTAAAGCAACCGGATACTGACAACGGGTTGAACTTTCGTTTCGGCTTAATCGTAGAGGTGACCTGACAGCCCTTCCCCTAAAACGACGTTGCGTACTTTTCGGGTCTGGCTCACTCGGGTAAGGGGAGTTGTTGTAATACCTGCCCTAGCCATTGTGCAAAATGCCAGTCGAGCGGTCATGGCGAACTCGCCTTTGATCAAGTTCCGCACGATCAAAAACTATAGCTATCTTGGACTCTTTAAGCAGTTGTAGCTCCACCTCATGGTATGAGGAGATTGTTGGAATGTGAGTTGGTGTTTGCCACGCTAATGAGCGGTTCGCTGGACAGTGGCATTCCCACAACGGTATTTCGTGGTAATTCAACCTTATGAGCGTCTCCTTGATGGGAGCGGGGAGCTTGACGGGAGAATTTGAATATTGGCGTATATATGTCAGAGTTCGGGCAGCAGACATTTCTTTCCCTTCTGCGACGAAAGCAATCACGCGGAGAAAATTCAAATAGTTCTTGACGCCTGTCTTGCGAACGGGAGAGATATATTATTCCTCGAGCATTTAGATAAATTTCTAGACACTGGACGCATATCTATCGATCTTTTCGAGGTAGTACCTGTTCGAATCCCCTCGAAGTAATCTGTGCAGGACCTGGAGCAGCTGAGGAGGAGTGTGATTGTAGTCCCTACAAACCTCAAAATAATCGTCTACGTACTCCATCCAGGACTCGCCCAAGTCCCTGGAGAATTTTTCTCATTCTCCTTCATGCGCATACCGGCGTTGTCGGCTACCTTCTCTGTCGGGGTATTGAAATATCCGCTAGTCTTTCGCACGGGTGATTTTTAATTATGAAAGGAAGAGCTGGGAGCATGAGCGCGTTGGCGGCGCCCTGCAGCACCAATTTGAGATGCAATTTCTATTACGGCTTGTGTATCCTCTGTCTCTTCATAACATCCGGAGGCTAGTGTCATGGCCACTCAATGAGAAGCGTGTTGCGCTACGGTAGCTCCTTTGGCGTCAAGGACATTTCGCAACTCTAGATGCACCGTGGGAAGGCCACATATTTCCTGATGGAACAGCGAAGCAGGTGGAGACATATCAGCTATCGTCCTTTTCAGTTGGATACCGGTGAGGTCGGGCGTAGTTTCAGGGAAGCGAATAAACGATATGAATCCCTTTTTGTGCACTTGTTAGAGCTGCAAGGGCATCACTTGCTAACCGCCGCATAAATGTATACGCAGGGGGAGCGGGGTCATCGTCTCCCACTTGTTGGCTTTGTGGCAGACCGGCCTGATCACCAGCTGGCGTGGTGTGAGGCATTTTTTCACCACTTAGTGTTTGATGGGTGGTGTAGGAAGAGAAAAATCAACAGCGACAAAAATGCTTGACAAGTGCGTCGATCGTAGATCGGTTGACGTTATAAGGGTCCGACCGTCGGCGCCTGCAGCTCATGAAAGTAGAAGAGGTCCCCTAACGCCCGGAGCTTGTCCGGGTCAGGTCACGGCTTCAGCTTTTAACCTTCTCCTGCGTTACCAGAGTAGGCGCGATGGTCTCTACGAAACGTCCACGCCAGCCAGTACAAAGGCCTAAAGGGTTTGTATTCTCTGGTTGGGCACTTGCGCGACCACTACATCGGTAGTTGAAACAATTTCTACCCAGCCCACAAACCCCTGAAGGACCATCACGCCCGGAATTACCAGGCCCGAAAGCCGACACCGATATCTGCCACGAGGGACCGGTTGGGTTCCCTGTCGGAGAGGATCTCCAAACAGTTCTATTTGCCAACCTCGCGTCGCCGGGAAAAAGATCCCGGGTCAACCGCTCTCAGGCGAAACAAGAATCTCTTCCACATTTCAGCCCCAACAAACCACCAGCTCCACTTCCAACAAACTCTCAGAGACAAACAGACGACAACCTAAATAGACGACCATTCTTTCCGCTAAATTCCACGCAAATCTTCAAGTTGTTCCCCTTTTTCGCTTTGGTAGCCGGGAAAGTTTTGCACTACATGCAAAGCGACTGTTGATGCGCCGAACGAATCCCCACAGCAACGAAATGGCGAGCGGGGCGCTGCAACTGCAATCGTAGCCGGCACCAGCAGAGAGCGGCGGCACCAGAAGAGAGCAGCGGCGGCGGCAGCAGCAGAGAGTGGCGGCGGTAACAGAAAGCGGCAGCAGTAGCAGAGAGTGGCGACGATACCGCAGCAGCAGAGCGGCGGCAGCAGCAGCAGCGAGCGCGAGTAGCGGTGGAGATAAGCGAGGGTGCGCTACTGCGGGGAGCAGAACGAACTTGCGGCAGCAGCGAGCAGCAAAAATGCGCTGCAGAGGCGAGAGAAGGGAGATCGCTTGCGTAATGACATTGCGGGTGGCCCATAGAAAGGGAAGGAAAAATCGAAATCGAAATCTGCCATTAATTAATGTCGGATTCCGTAAGAAATTCCATAAAAGAGTTACAAAAAGATATTTTTATTAAAGTGTCTATAGACAGGTCTACGACCGAGCGTCCGAGCCCGTGTAAAATCCGTGCAGTTGGAAACGTTTCGCAGGGAGGCTCTGCGTTTTGACACAAAGCTCTGGCCCAGCACCATAGTACAGTCGGATGCGTGAGCCCTACTTATACACTACCTAAGCCCTCACAGTATCATAAAGAGAGGCACGTTCTGCCGCTTCTAGAGACCAGATAAATAGATGCGTCTCCATATCATATATTATTTCACAGTAGGCGCTCGTCGGGCACCCCTGATAATAGACCTTCAGCCAAAAGTACCGGGACGCAACACTACGAGCAGGTCGATTGTTAATTAGAGCGCCCAGTTAACAAATGATACTGTTCATGCGTAGAGGTAGAATTTCCTGGCCGTACAAAGTATTTGCGTAAAGAACATCACGTTATGTGAATATCATATGCAGTCGTAAATTAAATGATAAATGCTCCAATATGGCCCACATTTCTTCACACCTCATTCCGTACTGAAATGACAAAGTTATTACGAAAAGACTGGATAAGCCTATCCAATTTTGCCAGGGGTTTCAGCACGGCCACCAATACTCACCGTTCCCAGGTCCCTGTTGTCCCTAGTTGCCGCGCTCGCCATCGGAGAAGGCTTTCCGCCAGCGCCAAAACCATTTGGCGCCTACAATGGCACCTACACAGTCTGGCCCAGAATATCAGTTTCTGAGCACCTTGTAGGACATTAAATATTCAGCTTCGCCTTGCCGGGCAGAATCCGCTTGGTACACACCTCCTTACCCCTTCTGCAGCTCCGCCTCCCATTAGTTCCATTGGCACTGACAGGCTGAGGGTCTCAGGCTCGTCGCTTAGAAGAGGGCAGAGCGCCAGCAGGAGATTCATATGTATGTCTGAGACCACGAGAAGACCGAGACAGACACCGATAATGATGAATCGGATTGTACAGCCTTGGGCCGTGTTTTGTACTCCGGAGTCGTGGATGCCGTGGTAGAGATAACCAACTTTTCTCTGTGCAAATTTTGGGCAATCTGGAGTGTTCTTAGTGACAAGGTGCAAATGGACTGGAAACGGTCGAGGACGAAAGCGACAGCACAAACCGCAGGACGTGTTTTTATGCTTCTGTGTACTTTTAAGCATGCCGACACCTGGGACTTCAACGTGAAGATGTTCGATATCAAGGGCCCAACCCTCGTATGCATGATACTGGGAGTTTCTGACCGTTTATATGACACACTTTATAGTTTGGCCGTGCAGAAGTACGAAAAGAGATACAGGAGGGGAAGTCCGATCAAAGATGGGACTACGTTCAGGCGTTACAAGTTCGCCCATTCTGCTACGGGTGTAAAGTTTCAACACATAGACCGCCCTGCCGGGATCCAGGAAGAACCGAAGGTTTACTTTATCAATAAGCACAAGCTCTACTGGTATAGGTCAGAGTTCTGTCGTCTACTCAACGGTCTAGCTATTGGATGTACGCTGCCCAAGCTCGGTTCGGAATCCGATATCAAAATTTTCAGGAATAATTTGGTCGGACATCAGGAAGCGCTGTCTAGCAAGGAGTCCGAGGCTGACAAATTTGTTGACGTGGGGCCCACGGCATAGCAGTACAGTGTTTTGTGTGTCGTTCTCATGGATTAGGGACACCAGGGGGCCGCAAATATGAATCAGGCAATAACGCCCAATAAAAAGCCGAAAGAGGGGTCTTCGACGAAAGATGGGCTTCGTACCGACCGAAATAAAAGTACTTATATTATTTTCAACAATGATTTGATCCGAACGTTCGGATCAAATCATTGTTGAAAATCCTTCGGGAGGATGTGTGGTTTATGGGCTGTAATTGCCAATGAGTGGCGCTGGGATGAGGCACAATACGACAAACGTCCCAGCTCTGCACGGCTCTGACGAATCTACACATTCAATGGCATCCGCTGAGGGATGAGGATGGTCAGAGTGCAGGGCAGTGCAAGAGCCGTCTTTTAGAAATTGGCGTCACGAAGACCGAGATCGGCAAGACCCTGCCAGAGACGTTGTCGCGCGAAACTCGTCGCGCGAATATCTGCCCTGCTCGTCTGCGATGTTGGGATTCTTGGGCATGGTGTAATAATGTGGATACTTCCGTGCCGGTAATAGTCGGATGCGGAAGGGGTGTCCACGGTAGCGATAGATAACAACACCACCAAACTCTCTCGAGGGTGGCAGATATGCGTCCTGGTAACGGACAAGCATAACTACGACACCGGAAATGGAGAGGGCTCACTGGGCGTACGCGTCCCCCAGGGGGTAGACCGCCCAATCGACCTCCGGCGGCCCGGTAGTACTGTGGCGATCCGATTCTACCTTACATCACTACAAGAGTACCTCTACTGTACTCGGCCAGGAAGTGGTAAGCACAGCTCTACACGTGGCTGCGCTCCTGCCACCCGTGCTCGGGGGAGAGCGTGCCCCACGTCTGCTAGCAGGGACACCCCCGGCTGACACTACGATTACACTACTTGCTACGATTCTACAGTAGTTCCTTCTGGTCTACTGCACCCTATCGGGAAGTAGTCCGTACAGTGTTAAACTTGGCTGCGCCGCCGACACCTGTACCCATGGTAAGGCTTGCACCACGTGTACAAGCTGAGGTATGCTCTGTGACTTCTGCCGAATATTCCTTCGGGTCGTCTAGTTCTTACACACATCGGCCGGACCCGTCCCACACACATGGTTCGAAAGCGATGCTAGTGATGCTCCGCTAGTTATACCGATCTACGTTGCGCACACTTTACTTGCCGTATGACACAGATCAAACTGAAGTGGCGCGTGACGTCAATACAATCTGACGCAAAGAAAGCGGCGAGCTACGGCGAGTGTCAGGTCGCTACCAGGCGCTCGTGTGGGAGGGAGTCTTGTAGTGCAATGTGCCTGTCAGGCCGGAACCAGGGTCCAACGGTCCAGCGACAACACAACCAACAAACAACAGCCAACAAGAGTTGCCGACGGCACAGCCCTACGGAGTGTCCGATTCTCCCTTTCCCTTTAAGCGGGTTTGCGGCCCACAGTAGCTCAAGTCCCTGATAGGGGGGGCAAAAGGAAGAGGCCCGCCCCCGGACGGATGGTGGTAGATTCTTGTACAGGCAGTTGCTCGCCGAGTTCGGGGCGGTAATTAGGAAGCCGGGCCCGATGGGTCGTAAATCCAATGCTCGCTGAGCGCCTGGTACACCTTATACCCTTGATAAGGTCTTCGACGGGGGCGTCGCAACGCAGCCCGTCCGGAATTATCAAACACACAGCAGCGGTACACCTCCGTACTGCCCAATGGCAAAGTACCGACACCGGAACGGTCGCAACCGGTATCCGATGGAACCAACACTGTCCTGTATACACAACAGGACCTTCGAGGGAAACGTCGTTGCAACAGCCTCCGTCGGTAGTCGTAAACAAGTAGCAGCGCTACACCCACGTGTCGCCCGATGGCCAAGACGCCTACACCGGTCCGGTCGCAACCAAAGCCGATGGCACCAACAACAAACAAAGGAACCAACACAAGAGCCCGATGACTCCAGTCGTCACAATGCGGATCGCAATCAGGCACTGTGGAACCAACACAACATAAGGGAATAGAAATAGAGATAGAAATGGAAATAGAAAAGGATAGATGAAATAAAGGAAAAGGAAAAGGGAACCCCCGAGCGCAAAGGATAACGTAATCTGTGGTAAAAGAGAGCGTCTTGGGAAAGACGGACTTCGACCAAGGCGATATTCAACTCTGGCAACTCGGGTTACCTTTACTGACTTGGTGGTCAGAGGGCTAAGGTATATATCGCCCCGCCGGAGCCGCTACAGTAGCTCTCGGCGCTAGATCCTAGATCTAATCTGATGTTAAATAACTAATATGCAACTAATTAAAATTAATAGTTAAAATAATAAAGTGAAATAATTTCCACTTTTGCTTGTCATACCCCATCATTTCCATTTCTTTTCACCCCCCTGTGCAGCCGCTTATTGCACTACAAGTCTGCCGTTGGCTCTCAGTGTCTACCAAGGGCGCGTGCGCAAAACGGCACCTAGGAAATGACACGAGTGTGTCTGTTTACCAATGTTTTTATCCTTTGATGGGCAAGGAGGAAAGGGAAGTGCGCGCTGGAAATAGTGATCGGGCTTGAGTGGCGCTGAAGCCATCCGGTGGTTGCAGTATAACCCCCCCCCTGGGGGTTTAAATTAGATTAGATCAAGAACTAGATCAGCTACTGTAGAGCGTCGAGCTCTACAGTACCACCGCGCGTGTCCACGTGTACACCACGGGGACAAGGGACATGCCCATACACGTGCACACGTGTACAGCGCGCGAACGAAGCGCGCACGCACCACGGGTGATACGTGTACTGTCAGCCTCGACATAGCTGACAGTATTACAGTGCAGGCCGACCTGCACTACAGTAGCCCACTACAGTACCTCGGTACTGTAGTGTTATGATAGAGTGTTTTGTATATTAGATATGGAGCGGACCGACGGCGGCGGAGGGGGACAAGCACGGGCTGGTCCTCAACCAACCGCCAAGGTCAGTCCACCCAGCTTATTCTAAACGTCGCCTTCGCTCTTCGCGCGCGTTTAGTCGGAGCCGAGCCGGAGTGGACGCGCAGCACGCGAGCGAGCACGGAACCGCCTCCGCCCGTCAGCACTGATACGTCACCCAGTGCTGCTCCGGGGCGTCGAGGCGTCGATCCGCTCGTGCGTGCGAGCGTCCCTGCTCGCTCCCGCTCTACCACCGCTACCCGGGCCCGAGCCCGGTTCCGTAGCTGGTTGGCCCGCTTCACCCCTTCTCCGATCCGGGGTCTACAGATCGAACTGCGCATACACCTCCAGTCGTCTGGGGGTGTTTATGCTACAGTGGTCTCCCGACCTAGAAGACCCCGAGATCTTTCCGAGAAGACTTTCTTTTTCCTCCGCGTCCGTACGCGTTGAGATGAGTCAAAAATACGCCACCTCGATCCGGTCCGAAACGGCGGATCCGAGGGCGGCCGCTATGCACGCACCATCACTGCCGTTCGGCGACGGCGACGCTGGTCTCCGAGACCGCGAACCGTCGCCCGTGTCCCCCGAAGGACAAGCGGCTGCGATGTTCGATCGCATAGCTGACTACATGGAGGAAGTCCGTACTTCACTCCGTATAGACGTGACGGACGCCGTCTACTCGCGATGTATGGACGAGCTCCGCTCCCTACGTGAAGGGAGGTTCGATCGAGTCAGCCAGTCCTTGGAGAATCTCCGAGCACTAGTCGACGAGTTACACTCGCGACTGGTGCTCGTCGAAGACTCACGCCTCGCACAGCCCGTACTGCATGGGCATGGTCGCCCCACGAGGCCGACCTCGACGAGACGTCCCGAAGATCGACCGTCCCCGTCAGCAGAGCAGTTGGGTGCGTTCGCGCACCTCTCCGCCGAGCTCAACGCTATGCGACAGCGTGCTCGTGACATGGAACGGACCATGGCCGCAAGGCTGCCCGGTGCCCCCACGAGAGGGCCCGGCGGTGCCGTACCTCCGAGCGCCGTCGCTCCGGAAGGTTGGCGTCCGACGGGCGCCGAAACTAGTCGGACTGCGGAAGGAAACCGTCCTCCCATGGGCGCGAATCTCGCTTCCGAGACCCAAGCATTGCCGCCTATCCCCGGAAGTAGGCGGCAAATGGACCGCGTATCGTACGCAGACGAACAGGACCGTGGAGGAGCCGCCTGCGGATCCGGAGAACCGATGTTCTCCGTCGATCCCCGCTGGGGCGGCTACCCGCCGGCGAGTTATGCCGAGCATCCAGGTCCGGTAGACGTCCGTACGCTACCGGTTACCTCCTTCGGCACGCTAGGTCCCGCCGAGCCCGGGCTCGAGCCGGTACATACGATGATCCAAGAGTTCAGCGCCGTCGCTGACTATCGTATGTACCGCTTGGATAACACGTCGAGGCTCGTCACGACGGGTGGCGCGGGACGGATCGCGAAGTACGTCCAACGCTGCCGTGGGATCCGTCCCACGATGAGGAGCTTTGACGGTACGGACCCGATCCAGCTCGTACCGTTCTTGAAAGATATTCGGATAACCTTCAACTCGCAACACCTGACCGAAGGTGTTGCGGTGAGAGTCCTTGCGCACTTCTTAGAGCGCGACGCGGAGCGCCTGTATACGAGTTATACGATGCGTGGCCTCCGCGCCGGCCAACTACACGACGACGTGAGTTGGCCGGGACTCGTGAACCAGTTCCTGAAACGCTACCTAACCGACGACGTGTTAGGTGAAGCGTACGACGCTGTCGCGACGGCGCGACAGCAATCTCATGAAACGGAGAGCACGTTCGCGGACCGGCTCGAAACGGCCGCGTTCCGGTGCACGGCGGTGTTCTCTGAACAGTCCCTCGCGCACTACTTCGTGCGGGGACTCGCTCCTGCGACCCGTGCCGCAGTTTCCGAGACAGTGCAGCGGCTGCCGAGCCGCCAGAAGACCGATCTTCCGACCATCCGCCGTATTGCAACGGCAGAAGGAACCACTTACCGCGTTCGACGCGGTTTACCTCTGCCGGATTCGAAACCGGCAGGGAGGGCTGGCAGGACTACGAAGTCCGCCGCAACAAGTTCGCCCGCCTCTACCCTCCATGTCGGGGAGGATGAGTGGCAGGCCAACCCTGTCCTCATTACGCAAGGAGCAGGGCCAGTAGGGGCTCGACCCCCTTCACCGATGTCGACCGGAACGACGTCGAGCTACGCGACCGCGTTCGCGGCCACTCCAAGAGCACCCAGGGGTACGGACCCCCGGGTCGCTGAGCTCGACATCTCAAACCGAGATACCGGAGGTGAAGCCCCTCGCGTGCCCCTCCCCACCGATGAGGAGGCGCGTCACGCGGCGACTTTCGCCTCAACGGACGGCAGCGCGTACGTGTGCTGGCTATGTCGTACGTACGGACACGCCATGTACGCCTGCCCGTTCCTGTCGCCGGAACAACGAATGTTCACGGCGTACAGGAACTACCGCTACCAGATGGAGACGCGCCCCGGGGCGCGCAATCCACTCCGGCAAGCGGTCGGCGAGGGTCGTCCCCCGCGTCAAGGTTTCCCGAATCGGTCGGGTGGGGGCGCTCGCTTCGCCCCCCGTGGAGGCGGGTATCGTCGTACCGAACTCGATCGTCGGGAACGGCCCGACTACCGCCAGGCCGACACAAGGTACCCCCACCAAGGAGGGAGAGGGGACCGAGACCGTTCTCGGTTACCCCAACAGGTACAGAATGCGATAATGTACCTGCAAGACTGGGTAGAGGATCCGTACCCCCTACCCACGGAGGGTCACGAAGGAGAGCCGACTCGCTTCGTTCCCCATATCCTGCGACGACCGGACGCCGCAGGTCAAGGCCTGGAAGTACCCGAGTACTTCGCCAAGGCTGCCGAGCCGCAGGGGAGGAATAGTCCCGACCCACGCGGCCGGCTACCCGGAGAAGACCTGGCCGTCGATAGCCAGGGGGTAGCTCCGATAGCACCGGTAGTTCGAAAAAAGGGTAAAGACGGTTACGTACAAGCGGTCGCGTGAGCCGTCTTTTCCCTATGAACTAGACCGGTCCCCGCGTGCTGGCCAAGGACACGGGGGGTATTGTCCGATAATACATCCCCCGCTATCGGATTCGAGCACGGGGACTCCAGCAATGTCGACATTGCAGGAGAAACCCAACACCAAGGCCCACGTAGACCCGATGTTGGAAGAAGGCACCACAGGGACACCCGACATCCCAGTGAAGCGCAACGAGCGAGACGTGGTTAACGCCGACCGACAAGAGTCGGTCGACCTCCTGACCCCGGTGAGCCCAAGGTCGCCGACGAAATTTCCGCCTCGTACGGACTCCAGCACCTGGACGGGCGTCACTGAGACGCGAACGTCCCCCGGCTCGAGCCGAAGGAAACGCAAGAGGGGCCAACGCCGAAGTCGAAGGCCCCGGCGGAATGACCTCACTGATAAGGTCGCGCCCAAGGTGGTCGATGGCCTCGTATGCCTCATGACGTCGAAAATATATAACGTCTTGGGCTCCGTGGCCACCGAAGGCAACGCGTTTAAGCCCCACACGATCGCCGTCGACACGTGCTCGGGCTACAACTTGGTGAGGAAGGCCGACCTCCCTCCCGACTGGGCTCGCTACGTAATACGGGGCGCGCCATTACCACGCCTGGCTGGCGCGAACAGTAACCCGCTTCGACTTACGGCGGTCGTCCGCCTCGCTGTCCGGCTGCGGAACACGACGTTCCGCATACCTTTCGTAGTGGCCGAACAACTCGCTGTTCCCGTTCTACTTGGGACCGCGTTCATTGATGCGCACGTACGCAGCATCGACATCGATGGACAGAAGCTCGAACTTCGTCAGGGTGGCTCGGTAGCCATCGTCAATGGGAAAGGGGAACCGACTCCCCCTACCAGGCGACATGGTCGCGAGTCGTCCGGAGGTACGCGAGGAGGCCCCGCAGGCGATCCGAATCGCCCGCTGGGCTACCATCCCCGCGATGTCGCAAGCCCGTGTGCGTGTGACAACCGCGGGGAGGGGTCTTGTGTTCCTGGAGCCCAAGCCCTCACTCCAACACCGCCATGGAGTGAGGCTGACGAATGGCGTCGCGGAAGTCCTGCCGAACCAGACATTCGAAGTCATCGTCGCGAACTTCTCGCGACGGGAGATGCGGCTTCCGAAGCATACCGTCGTGGGATACGCGAAGCGCAACCCCCTCGCGATCCTCACGCCCGAACGTCGAGTCGCTGAGGGGGTCGCGCTCGCGTTGCACCTGACCGACTTGACCGATCAAGTCGGAGAGGTCGAAGCTGGCCGATCCAGCTCCGACGAGAAGGCAACCGCGGGGAGTGAAGGGGTTGACCCGGACGAACGGTCACCTATATCCCAACCGACGGCGGAGGGTACTGTACCCTCCCAGCAGAAGGATCCCGAAAATCCACCGATGGATTGGGAAAAAGAGATTGACTTGTCATACATCGACGATGACAAGCTCCGTGGCCACGTGCTCGAAATGCTCCGTAAGCACTCGAGTCTGTGGAGCGGTGCGCTCGGAACGATCCAAGCCACAGAGCACCGCATCCCCCTCGAACCGGGAACGAAACCAATTCGTTCTATGCCCTATCGAAAGGGCCCGGCCATGCGCGAAATGCTCGCGAAGGAGGTCAACAAGATGTTGAACGCAGAGGTTATCGAGCCCGCGAGCACCGAGTGGGCGTCCCCGGTGGTGCTCGTACCGAAGAAAGACGGCTCTCTTCGGTTCTGCGTGGACTACCGGCGTCTCAACGCGAAGACTGCAGCGGATTCGTATCCGCTGCCGCGTATGGACGACTGCATCGACTCGTTATGAGATGCAGCCGTCTTTACGACGCTGGACTGCAATTCCGGTTATTGGCAGATCCCGGTCGCTCCGGAGGACCGGGATAAGACTACCTTCACGACACATATGGGTACGTACCGCCATTTGCGCATGCCGTTTGGATTGAAAGGGGCACCGGCCACCTTCCAACGTGCCCTCGATATCATACTCTCCGGAGTCCGCTGGCAAATATGCCTCGTCTATCTCGATGACTTTATCGTGTTCTCGCAAACGGACGCGGAACACGCAAGCCATCTCGATACCGTCTTGAGCTTGTTGTGGAGTGCCGGCATCTCCCTCAAGCTCAAGAAGTGCAGCTTCTTCCGTCCGAAGGTGCACTACCTGGGGCACGTTATATCCCCAGGTAAGTTGAGCGTGGCTGATACGGCAGTCGACGCCTTCAAGACGTTCATGTTCCCGAGGACGCTGACGCAGGTGCGCTCGTTCCTCGGGGCGTGTAACGTGTATCGTCGCTTCGTCAAGGGCTTCTCGAAGATTGCCCGTCCGTTAACCGATATAACGCGCAAGGACTCGGATCACGATTTCGATAACCCAACGGAGGTTCAGCTTCAGGCTTTCGAAAGCCTGAAGGCGGCGATGATCTCCCCGCCGATCCTCGCGCTACCACGGTGCGGCCGACCGTACCTGTTGGACACTGACGCCGGTGCATATCAACTCGGGTGCACCCTCCTACAGGAGCACGACGAGCCAAACGATTGGCGCCCCGTTGGGTACTGGTCGTACTCGCTAAGCGATAGCGAACGGAACTACAGCGCTACAGAGCGTGAGTGCTTTGCCGTGGTGTGGGCCGTCCGCACACTGCGGCCGTATATCGAAGGAACCAAGTTCACCGTCCGGACGGACCACGACGCCCTCCGATGGCTCATGTCGCTCACGGAGAGCTCGGGAAGACTCACCCGGTGGCGGCTACGTCTGGCTGAATACGACTTCACCATTCAGTACCGCCCCGGGCGCGTGCATCAGGTTCCCGACGCCCTGTCACGACTCGTGTCGCCGAAGGTCGCCGATGACCCTCGCCCCACCGTCGAGGTGGATGACGACATCCCCACTTTCGACGGGGGCACGACAGTTCGAGACGTATCGAACGAGCTCGCGGGCCACGCTTGTACCGCGAGCTGCGATCATCAGGCCGTCCATGTCTTCGTAACGACACGGAACCAAGCCGAAGCCCGAACAAGGTCGCGCGTACGGACGCGCGACGAACCGCGAGGTGACGACGAAGCCCCCGCTCTTCAAGGACCCAATTCGTTTTGGGAGGAGAACGACGAGTTCGACGCCGCCGATATACAGCGCGCCGAAGACCCCGAGGCTGGCGCGCTCGACTCCCCGGTCGCCCCACCGCAGCACGACCTTCCGGCCCCTCTTACGATAGAGGAGATAGCCGAGGAGCAACGCGTGGATGACTTCTGCCAAACCGTTTTGGCACGACAGTCAGAGTCCCGGGATTCCGCGTTCTTCGAGGACCACCAAGGGGTGCTCAAACGGAGACACCCCTTCGACCCTGATATCGTTCAGGTGGTGATACCTCGGACGCTCCGCGCCAGGCTCCTTCGCCTGTGCCACAACCCGGCCATCGCGGGGCACCCGGGCCAGAACCGTATGTACTACGCACTTCGACGCGAGTACTACTGGCCCCACCTGGCTGCAGACGTCGCAGCCACGGTGCGAGGGTGTCGGACCTGCGCGATGAACCGGGTCAAGCTGAGGAAACATCTCAATCGATTGAGATTGTTCCCATCTACGAGGCCTCTCGAGAGCCTCGCGATCGACATCTTGGGGCCGCTCCCCAAGACGAAGACAGGAAAACGATTCCTGCTCGTGATTACGGACCGTTTTAGCAAGCTGATGCAAGTCGTGGCGCTCCGCACGATAACCGCATACACCGTCGCAGTTGCGTTCTGCGAGTCGTGGGTGTTCAAATACGGCGTCCCTCGCACGTTGCTTTCGGACAACGGCCCTCAGTTTAATGCCATGTTCTTCCACAGCACGTGCCGTGTTCTGGGGATAACGAATTTGTACACTTCGGCGTACCATCCCCAGACGAACGGGCAAGTCGAGCGATATAACCGAACAATCGCCTCGATGCTGAGGAACTACGTGGGTGAACACCAGGACGACTGGGATGTGTACGTGGGGCCGCTTACGTACGCGTACAACTCCCACGTACATCGCACCACACGTACCACGCCGTTTGAGCTCGTGCTCAGCAGGCCACCGCCGGAGTTCTCTCTCCGACGGGCGGACGGCGACGGGCGGACGGCGACGCGCCCCCTTCTGATAGGGGGAACCAACGTGCCGAGTTCCTCAAGACCTTGCACTTGACTATCCAGAAGGCCTACGGAGCCTTCGGAGAACGCAAGCTCGCTATAAACGCGACTTCGACAAGCGTATTCGGCGCATCAACTTGCGCCTCAAGGCAGGTGACTACGTATATCTGAACCCCACCGATGGGGGGAAGACATCAAACAAGCTGGCCTCCCCGGCTGTCGGACCGTACCGAGTTCTTGCGAACGACCAGCGCACCGTCACGATCGATCGTGATGGAGTTACCGAGCGCGTCTCGGCAGACCGCTGCGTCTACGCACCCCCACCGGCGAACACTCCAAGGGCTAGCACGATTACCCCCGAAGACCTTTCCGACAAGATCAACGAAGGCACACAGTATGCCGTCGAACGGCTACTCAAGCATCGCGTCATGGAGGATGGAACTACGGAGTTCCTCATTAAATGGGCAGACTACGACCAACCCACCTGGGCATTGCGTACACACGTCCCCGAGGAGCTAGTGTCACGCTACACCAAAAGACTCCGGACACGTACAGGTAGGGACCTCTCTGAACTGAACGCGGACGTTCAGCCTTGAGGAGGGGGCCCGTAACCGCCCTGTCGCGGTCTGACATTAAACGGCACGAGCAAACCGAAAGGAAACCCACGGTTGTACAGCGGCCCTCATCGGAGGGACACCGCAGAAGACGAAGCCAGATGTCAAGACGTATTGACGAACAAGGCAAATTACGAGAGAACGCGACTATGCCTAAAACGTAGGGACCACCGAAGCCGACAGGCTGCGGGAGAGAAGACAACACATGCGACAAGAGGCTAGAAATGAGAAAGGAAGGACACAGGTTCCTCCGAAGGAGGGGCGACCCTCGCCCGACACTAGCTCGCTGACGCAACCGTTCGCAGACAGGGGATCCGAATCCCTTATCACTCCAGGAACGCCTCCGTGAAATATGCTCGCGACCGAAAATCCCGTAGCGGACGTCAACAGGCCGCAGGAGACCCACAGTTAATATACCGCCCTCAATACGCCGCGGGGAAGTTAACCCGGCGATAAAAGGTACCCGTGTACCGTCGCTAGGGTCGGTGCCCCAAGGAGCGCGCGTAATGCGCGAACGGAGACTCCGCGAGGGAAGTGGAGTTGATCATACCACGCGCCAAGACGGTAGACGAAGAGCGGACAAGCGAGAGCGATCCGAGGGGACAGACACCGACACCTGCGCACGGACGCGAGACACTGCGAACCCATCGCCGACGCATGCCCCATACTGTACTGAGGAAAAATAGGGGGAATGAGAACGCCGCACACGAGCGTCGCCGGAGACGCGCGGGACGCGCCACGCACTGGCATCATCCCCAAATCACAACCGCCACCACCCCCTGAAATTATTTGAGAGAATTAAGCGCAGAAAATACACCCGCGCGGGCATGGAATGTACGAGTACTGTACGCCATACGGCAGGCAACAAGGACACCGGACGACGCTGCCCAGGAGTACAAGGAACAAGCGCCCCGGAGGTACAAACGTCCGCCCCCCCCTCCCCCTGGCCGAAGAGGTATTCGGGCGTGAGATCGGGCGCACGCCCGCACGGAGCGGGTGCCTCGAAACCTTGGCGCGCGACCGCCAAGCCGTCCAAACGGCTCTTCCCTCTCTGAAACTCTGCCCCAAAGACGTAGGGCGCCGGGGTACGCGAACCCACGACTGTCGACGCTACTAACGACTCCGCTGCGACGCACGCGTTCTCATCGATTTTTCGCGCGCACGGGGGCCGGGTCGCGTTCGGCACGACGGGCCGAGAAGCAAGACCTGAGGCGGAGCCTCGTCGAGAGGGCAGAGACACTCCGGCTCCCGCGCACGGAATGGCCGGCGCGTCGCGAACAGCGCCGCAAGAAGTGTGGACGGACACGCTGAAGACTACGCCGAGCCCGGGCACCGGCCTGGAGACCGTCACTTCGGAGGAGAGGGAACCCACCTACTGGACGAACAGTATGTCGTGGGGAGGGGGACGCCTCGAATAGCGTCCTGCCGAGGGACACGGCTCGCCGCTTCAGAGTGGCGAGCCAAGCACACGACGTAGGAAGAGGAAGGCCGCAGACGGCAATAACGAGCCGGGGCATAGCGTCCAAGGAACGGCTTAGCATCCGGAAAGAGGGTACCGCAACGCGACGTGTTAGACACTGCATGACCCTCACCCTAGCGAACTCTCCGTCCGGCATCGTACGAGCGCTGAAGGTCGTCCCAGACAACGTCCTCATTCGGGTCCGCAAGCTCGCGTGACGAACGCGAGAGCGAAACGGGAGTGTTGCGGGAACGACTTCACCCGTCCCTGATCGCTTTTCCCGATTGCACGCGCCCTTCACTCATTCCCGCTGCGTCGAAATCGCGCTTAACAGATCGCCGGGGAGGGATGACCCCGCGTTGGCACGGCCCCACCGCACTTCCAAGGGGCGCGTGGTGAGCGACGGCGAGCACCCTTACAGCCGATCTCTGGGGCGAGGGGGCGGTTAATGTCGAACGACGAACGAACGCCTCGGCATACGCTTCGGGGATCTCTACTGTAACGAAGACCCCAACACGAAAGGGACAACCTCCCACGATACGGGAGAAGTAATCATCACGGGAGATTACAAAAAAAAGTGCAAAGGGCCTGGAGAACGAAACCCCCAGGTTACCCCCGAGGTCAGCTTATATCCGCGGGTCGCGGTTCAAACAAACCGCCACCGCCCGAACCTAAAAAGGAAGAAAAATTGGGAGAGTGCGAAATTACACTGAAGACAATGCACGTGCATGACGTGCAGGCGCGCGCGTCGTGTAAGACGCGCAAGGGACGCCCAGACTGCGCTGCTTATCGAAGGTACAGAGTGTACCAGCCGACTGGTACACGCGGTCCGCAGTCACCCCCTGCGACTCCATCTGCCGGCCGGAATTAGACCGACGCCCTCACTATAGGGCATTCGGGACGCAAGGGGACGGCGAGACCCCAACAAGACGGACGCCGCGGGGAACAACACCCGACCGGCAACAGAACGACGCGTAAGATACATGGGGAAATAGGGCCGTCGAACTCCTCGCGCGCCGAACACTGCCAGGAGAACAGGGGTAATATGGAGGACAGACGTCGGCCTCCCCCGACTACCTCCGCTGAGTGCGGCGACCGGAGACGGCGCCCCATGACCCCATCGTACCGGCGTAGGATGCCGGCTGACGGACCAGTCGACCCCTCCGCCGAGTAGAACGGTACCGACCCGTATCGGACGACGTAGCCGAAAGCGACATAGAGGGAAGATTGCAGGCAGCGGCATGTCACCATGGCGCGGGAGCCCCCACCAAACGCGGGGAATGAACCGAACCCTTCCCGAAGATACACCCGAGGTGAGAGTGAGGTCCCCGAGTCGGCGGCAGAGGCGAGCCAAGGGAGGTGGAAATGCCGGACCCCGCCGCACGAATTGGCGACGGGTAGCCTACGGTCGAGGCCAGCGGATGCCCGTACACGCTAGAGCAAGTGACGCTTCGGGACGAGCAGTCGACGAATGACCGCTCGGCAAAGGTCACGAAGAGAGCCGACCTCGAGGAATGATTGGAGTTCCGTATGACTTAGTACAACTGATAACGAATTGGGGCGAGAGAAAAGGAGAGACTACGTCGGTGACTACCACGGTGCTGGGGGAATTGGATCTCACGCGAAACGAGGGATTCGACCCGTCACGACCCTCAGTAACAGGGAAACCGGGAATAGGTTGGCGCCGCCATCGTCTAAACCCCCCCACGACCGAATGTCAAGCGAAATGGATACCCCACGCGAGGTCACTCTCCGATTCGAGGCGGAATGTCTTCCTCCCTCTTGACCCACCTCGAGGTGGGACCCGGAAAAGAGTATCGGCGCGCGGCGAAAGGGAGAGGATGGCAAGCGAGGGAACCATAACAGAAAGGGGACTGGCTTTATGCGGATGGAAGGTCAAGGTGACGTGACGCCCGTGAACTCAACGGCTCGAGCCGTTTGGTGCCGCTGTAGGACCCGATCCATAGAGACCCGGAGGGCAATAACTTGGGTGGCGGGGCAACCCCGAGCCCAGCCCCTCGAGAGGAGGCATGGCCACTTCGTCGTGACGCGTCCAGCGCGGCTCGCCGCCCTCGAGAGTCGCAGCGCTCTCTACCACCGGGGCTTCACGCCCCGGATCTTCGTAAGGATCTCGCAAGGCCGGGCGCGAAGTAGACGGAGGGGCCACCCGGGGAGCACGAAGTGCGTCCCGCTCGGCCCGGTACCGGTCCCGATCGGCGGTCGTCCGCTCGAGTACGCCGGTCTGCGTAGCCATTGTCTCGCGCACCCTCGATAACTCGCGGCGCACGTGGCAGAGTTCGGACATGTGCGAGTCGCGCTGCGCGGCGATGCCCCGGGCCTCGTCGCCCCGTGCCAAGTACCAGCTGGCAAGGGTGCTCAGCAGCCTTTCCACTGGCCACGAACGATCGCTCGCGTCCCCGAGGGCGCGATGTAAGATTGGTATGTCATGAATATCCGCCCGCTCGATCGTCAGGCGACGTAGCGCTTCCCCGCTCGGGACGGCACGGGTCGAGACCGAGTTAAGAGGAGGCACTGGGGGAACCTGAGGGCTCGCCCGTCGGCGGTGGTTGCCCACGGCCATCGACAGTCCGGATGGCGGGTTCGTACCCGCAAAAGGGAAAGTCGGGGGCTCCCCGTCTAGATCGCGGTAACGTTTTTTTCGAGCCAGTCGTGAGGCCGAGCCGACTCCGCCTCCCGACGGCCCAGTGGAGGGTGGCGCGACGGTAGGCCGCGCCATGAAGGCGTCGGATCGATGGTCATAGGCCAGAAACGAGGACTGTACGCCAGTGGTGAAATCCGTCCAGTGACGGAGGTGACGGGGCCCCGCATCACAGGCTCGATGCATCAGCTCGAGGGCGAAGGCGTACGTCCAAGGTACATGTAGGGAACTCCGCTCGAGCGGGTGTAGGGGGACATTGGGAAGGTCCCACGCAACCCTCCCCAGGTGGGCTAATACGCTGATGGGCTGGATGAACACCAGGCCATGGATCGATACTTTGTTCATGAAAGCGTTGCCGAGTGCCCATGCCCATTCCCTCTCCACGTTGTACATCAGGGCGGCGTGTGCGGGGTGCGTCGGATCAGTACACGCCACCCCAAAGTGTTTTAAGACGTACGGAAGTAAGGGATGCAGTCCCAACGAGGGGAGTGACTCCCCTGCCACGGTGGGGAGTAACGGAAAATCGCTTGGAAAGAGACCGTCCTCGAAGACGGCCGACCGGAAGACGCGGCCGTCCGCTTCTCCGGAGTGCCTATACGCTGCCCAATCGTGAGGAGCAATGGCCACGCGGTGTAGCCTCATAAGCGAACAAGCTGACTTCTGCAAGGCGACGCGTGTTTTTGAGGAGGCGAAGGGACGGGGGCTTACGTACAGTCCCGCGACCATGGACAGGACGAACTCACGAGAGGGCGACCACCCACGGTTAATAAGGTAGTCCGCCATTCGATCAACGTACTCTACCTCGGCCAAGCTATAAACAAAGGTGCGATCGCCGACGATCGCAGTAGGGATCTGGTAGGCCGCCCCGTCCCTCTCCGCGAGGAGACGCCCCAACACGAGGGAGGCTTCCTCACCCCGACCCGCCTCATAGACCTTGCGTACACGTAGCAAGTCCGGGCGGAGGGTCTCACGCGCTAGCAGTTCCCCGACGGTAACCTCCGAGCGGGCATAACGACACCAGGTGAACTTCAGGCGGTCGAGAGGGAGCGGCGTCGATCGTTCAAGTGGGACCCCGAACCACTCTGACGGGGTGCCACCCGAGCCCTCGCCGGGCCGTACAGTACGAAGCGGCGGCGGCGACTGCACTCCCACCGACCCCTGACGCAGCAAGCCGGCTCGCTGCGTCACTGGTTCGTCGACAGAAGGCGACAACGAGATGGCAGGTCGACTGCATGAGGCAGGAACGATCTCGACGGACGACGTCGACTCACGGGAGCCACGAACCCTCTGGAACGGCTGATCTGTGGACCACGGGCGCACGACCGCGCCGGGTTGCCTCGTGATACGCCCCTCTGGGGGCACGAAGCCAGCGACGGTCGGCTGGCAGGGACCAGGGGCCCTAGAGGGAGGCGGCGAGGAGCGCAGAGGCTCCGGTACGCCGGCAATGGGGGCGGAGGTAGGACCTTCGATGAGGTCGGCATACCGACCCGGACGGCGAGACACCCCACGAACAGGGGGACAACCACAGTGGTGTGGCGAGAATGGCCAGGGCCAGACAGAAAGGAACGAGAAGCCCCCACTCGCGAGGGAGCGAGGGGGCGGCGAGGGAGAGAGCAGTGCAGGGAGAGCGCGGCCGCGTGGATGGCGGAGCGGTGGAATACGCGCGATGAGGGGGACGGGTCAGGTGGAATCCTGATCAAGTCTAGGACTGCAAGGGGGGGATCCGACATGGTCGCCTCTACAAGCCCGAGAGCACTGACCGCGGACGTTCAGCCTTGAGGGGGGGCGGTGTAGTATTACCCCCCCTGGGGGTTTAAATTAGATTAGATCAAGAACTAGATCAGCTACTGTAGAGCGTCGAGCTCTACAGTACCACCGTGCGTGTCCACGTGTACACCACGGAGACAAGGGACATGCCCATACACGTGCACACGTGTACAGCGCGCGAACGAAGCGCGCACGCACCACGGGTGATACGTGTACTGTCAGCCTCGACATAGCTGACAGTATTACAGTGCAGGCCGACCTGCACTACAGTAGCCCACTACAGTACCTCGGTACTGTAGTGTTATGATAGAGTGTTTTGTATATTAAATATGGAGCGGACCGACGGCGGCGGAGGGGGACAAGCACGGGCTGGTCCTCAACCGACCGCCAAGGTCAGTCCACCCAGCTTATTCTAAACGTCGCCTTCGCTCATCGTGCGCGTTTAGTCGGAGCCGAGCCGGAGTGGACGTGCAGCACGCGAGCGAGCACGGAACCGCCTCCGCCCGTCAGCACTGGTACGTCACCCAGTGCTGCTCCGGGGCGTCGAGGCGTCGATCCGCTCGTGCGTGCGCGCGTCCCTGCTCGCTCCCGCTCTACCACCGCTACCCGGGCCCGAGCCCGGTTCCGTAGCTGGTTGGCCCGCTTCACCCCTTCTCCGATCCGGGGTCTACAGATCGAACTGCGCATACACCTCCAGTCGTCTGGGGGTGTTTATGCTACAGTGGTGTCGGTGTGTCAGCTTGGCTGCCACATATTCACGTGCGGAACTTGTAGATGACTTCACTGGTACGGCTGACAGTGCGCTAATGTTGTACATATTGACACTCCTCCGGTACCGTGCAAACAGCGTAACTCTGTTTGCACGATCGCGAAGTGAGCGCGCTCCCGTTCTGCGCTCGAGTTCAACTCGTAAAAGTGCTCCCTGTGTACCTGTTGGTGACAGTTGGGAGCATAAAGTAGCAATGGACGAAGCTGGGGGATTGTGGTGCGTACGCATCGGGCACGGGAATGCCGAAACGGGCGGCGTTATTCTGGAGGAGGGGCCGCTGTACGCTGGTGCGACGTTCGAGCTGCCAATGACCGACTCTAGGACAGTGACTGCGTGCATGCGGCGTTCTTGAACGCCATGTGTCTGATGTTAGGGAATAAGGAGGCTAAAAGTAGCGTTGCGGGGTCTAGGCGCGAGTGGCCGTGTATCACGAAACAGCAAGCTTTGGTTCCGATGCGTCAAATGCATCCGCAAACGCGATAACCTCGGCGGCTACCACTGAGCGCGTTATGCGACGCGCTTAGCAGGACTGAAAATGAACTGGGACAACAGAATCAGTGACATTGGCCAGGAATGATATGTGACCCAGGTGAGAATTGTGATCGTGGTTAATGCCCAAGAAAGCGTCACTGTACCAAACTACGTGGATCGTGCAGATATCCAACAAGGGAACCTCAAATTGGCATGGTTCTCCTTGGCGTACCGGACCAGACGATTAGTACTCGTCAAGGTCGCCGTTGGGCCGTTGTGGTTTGCGTAGAATGTGGTCTGCGCCATTACATGTATCTCGTTAAAGTATACCGGACGGCTATGAGCTAGCCATGCCATTTTCATCCGCATGGACCAGAAAGCTGAGAATGGGGCGTCTTCTGGTGGAATAATTAACTAGTTTACGTATTGATGCTGACGTAGTTCTAAAATTCGAGAGGAACTATGTTGCGAGCGAAAGCCCTTTAATCAGAACGGCAGTCGAACATCAGGGTCCATCTAAAATTTGTGGGGTGTCTGGGAAGCGTGCCTGCGGAACGAAGTGTTGCCACAGCAGAGAATGTCGCCGACGTGGGTGCCGCTGAGGCCTAAGAGTTTACTTCGTGAGGAGTGGGCGTACAAGCTCAGATCTGAACGCAAGGGCTGCACATGGAGGTCATTGCGGTGGTGTAGATCAAGCGTCCGGTGCCATAAGTCTCCTGAGTGGCACAAACTATAAAGCGATTTGATGCGTTTCAAGGCCTGTTGTGCTCACAAAGAGAATTCTGGGGCCGGGTTCTTCAGAAACATTTCTCATGAGGGGTTCCGACTCTAGGAACTAAGCCTGCCGAACATCTGTGATCCAAATATCGAGAGAGAGCGTTGTGGCGATGGCAAGTAGAAGTCGTACGGAAGATGACTGCAATGTATTAGAGGAGTGTACCAGATAGTGATTCATGCGTCCGGGGTGCCTGTCAATTATGTAGTGAGCTTTGCAGTGCAGGGCTTCGTCATCACCTGTTTTAATGATTAGAACGAACTTGCGGCGAGGTTGTTGGCGTCCCGTGGGATTTCCTCTGTTACGAAGATCTCAAACTCCCTTCTTTTTAAGTGGTTCTGGACTTCCTTCAACCGAGCGGCGAGCGTTTTGGGATGAGTCGCACGGGGGTCACGAGCCAAAATGGTTTCGGAGCTGAGGATGGCCTGCACGTGCGGTGTGCAATAAAACGAGAGGCTGTCGCTCAGTTGGGAGCACATGGTGAACGAGACCACAGCGTGCTAGATGTAGTGCTTGACTTGGGCAGCGCTGAATGAACGACCGGGTCAGCTTACACAACCGCGAGAGTACGCGAGTCGTGGATGGTGGTTCGATCCGGTGACAATGTATAGCCCAAGCCCAGCACCACCACGATTGTTGACCTGCTTTTCTTGTCAGACAAGGTCGTTGCGGACAGCGTCAACGACGAGGTGGTGGTAATCAAGGACATCTTGTCTAAGAGTTGCGGGTACATCGACAGAGACAAAATTGAGAGAAACATAAATGGGACGAACACGCGGGGGTGTGGCGAGCGGGAGATCAATTGAGCCAAGAGACTAAAATGTCCTGATCGTTGGGGAGATATTCCGGCGTTCTTCAATTATATCGTATTTTTAAAACGCTGTAGTGGTGCTCCGGTCCA
The DNA here is from genome assembly GCF_000350225.1 of Chondrus crispus. NCBI lineage: Eukaryota > Rhodophyta > Florideophyceae > Gigartinales > Gigartinaceae > Chondrus > Chondrus crispus. The sequence goes on along the minus strand of NW_005178559.1, from coordinate 119,061 downwards.
CTCATCCCAAAGTTGACCGTTCATTCGGTCCTTACGCCGCATCTCCATTTCAAAGCTCTCCTAAATCTCACGTTTCCAATCCATGATGGTCACAACCCTGTGCACCACTTTCTGGCGAAAGTGAGAAACCTTCCTCTGCACTCAGGGAGCGTGGGAACATTCCTATGACTTCTCCGTCTCGGTTCTGTCCTACGGGTGTGAAACGAAAGAAGTCCCAAAATGACTACGAAGCTCCTTTGTCAAAGATCGCAAAGTCAGTCGACCTTGTAGGGGTTTCTATCGAATATTACCAAGGCGAAGCTCGTAGCATCTCCAGTGTTAATTCAGTTCGAGATATTCAAGCGTCCATCTCTATCTGAGACAGAGAAAGGAGAGGCGTTAATGAGAGCTACTGTACAGGGCATCGTCATTGGATCCCGACGGGGGCAATTGGATTAAAGTCAGCCGGATGATAGCAATCTTTGTAGGGGAGGGCCTTCTTGATTACAAAGGCTTTCAAATTTTTGAAAGAATCTGCTTGCAACACTATGCCGCAGAAGATGCGCGGGGTCGTACGAGACTGCGGCAGCTGGCTGCAGCACGGCATGGTCGAGCAAAAGAAGCAGATGAGGCTGGTCGAAGTCTTGCGCGAGTCGAATGTGAGCCATATATTCGCAGAGGGACGAGAATGGGAGTACTGGCGCACGACGTTGGAAGAGTGGTCAGACGACTCGATTAAAAGCCACGGCAGCGGGGCGAGGTATGAGATTACGGAGAAAGCGAGCGGCGAGGAGTCAGAGGAGGAGGGATATTTGACGCCGGTACGTAAAATCCGTCGTCTGCTGAGCAGTATCCGAAGTCAGAGTATTCCGAAGAATCGGAGGGGGCAGGATTTGCGGAAGGCATCCGGGCTTGCAGTGGAGTGGCTGCCTCGACGGCGTCGACGTGCAGGGCGAGGGAAGCGGAAGGAGAGGAATTTGCAATGTTGCAAGATGGGATAGTGTTGCTTGAGGAAGTAATTCTACCGCTGATGGATGGTTTCACAAACGTTCATAATGGGGACGGGAATAAAAAATGTACGCAAGGTCGGCAAATCGTAGGGTGTGGGCGATGCGGTAAGGAATGACAGACAGAGGGGGACAAGGGGAGATGGAACCTCCCATTTGTAGGGGCGCGTGCACGTGGCACTGCAAACCCTTCACTGCCACGACCTAACGCGCGAGCGCCTCCCAAGTATGCGCCCGTTCGCCCCTCAGCGCCACCCGACTTCCCTATTCGTGGTGCAATGGCTCCCTTCAACCGTTGGGCGGCGAGAGGTATCCGAGTTGTACCGTAGGGAGCACGGGAACTGAGACAGGCGGCGCGCGGACGACCGACACCGTCGAACTCTCGGAAACGGAGTGGCATATATCGTCGGTCACGCGTAGACGTGTCGAGATGCATATTCGGGTACGAACGGTGACGGATTGGAAGCCCCCGCTGGTTGAACAAACTCAGCAGTGGTACTTAGGCGGGAAAGGTACGGGGGCGAGCTTGCCTGCAGTTTACTGCGAGGGATGGGCGTTGGGTCTTCACTCCCCAGAGAGACGCCCGTGTACCGGTACCACTACATTATAGGCCGCCCATTGTGTACCGGGTACTGCGCGCTATTGAAAACCTAGCTCCTTAATTACTAATTATCGCACGGGCTCCAAAACTACATGTGTGCACTTCTGAACACATGTACTCAGCTACGACCGATCGTCGCGCCCACCAATACCACGTGGACACCCCGCCCTTGCGTGCACTGCGGTCAGCCGCCAGATTTACAGCCTCCACGCCAGTCGGTTGTGAAACCACGGCCGTGCGCCGCCTTCCCACGTCCTGTCTGTTGGCGGTTTCATCCCCGCTGTCGCAGCGCGCCCCCTGCCCACGCTCGTCCTACCTGGACCGTCTGTCGCCGCTGCCGCGCCACTGGCTTCCGCACGGCCAAGCCTCTCGCCGCTGCATACCTGCTGCTCGCCGAAAAGTTGGTGGGGATGAACTGCCACTCCACCGACGTCCTCTAACGCCTCTGCGTGCATGTCGCCCCCCAGTCAAGCTGCTCGGCCTCCATCTGCTCCGATTGTGCCTCGTCGTTCATATGCCGAACACATTCCTCGTCTTTTTCTGGCGCCGCGTCTGGCTCTCCGCCACCGTGCGCGCACTGCCGACGCCCACCTCCACCGCGCTTAGCTTTAGACGTCCCCCCACCCGCCAACCTGCCCAGGCGCACACCCTTCGACTGCGCTCACCGACTCTGTGCACGCACCCCCGGCAAACTATACCCGCACGCACGCGTGCTTCATCCCATGGATCGATCTCGCTTCGTCCTGCTTCTCAAACAAGACGGCCTCCTCCCGCCGCCGTGCAAGCACCTCGCCCTTGCGGAGTTCCTTCGCTCCGCCAAGCGCGTCGCTGAGGGCTCCGCCGCCCAGTGCTGCTTTATCCAAACATACCCCGCACGCAGGATCGGCCCTCATCGGACCCGGCGGGATTCGTTTCGGACGCCAACACGAACTGCGTTTTGTCGCTGGCCGTTGACTATCCGCACTCTCTGTCTTCGGATGATTTCACGAAGTCTTTTGACGCGTAGAAGGGGGAGACGATTCCAAGGGCCCGTCCTGCAGTGTTTTTCTGTTACCGCTTATGTCTGTGCCTCGTGGTTTGGTGTTCTTGAAACACAGATTGGACACAGACAGACACAAGCTTTTCTTTTCTTGCGCGTAGTGATCTACTTGGTTCAGATACGAGACAGTGGTCTAGTCCATGAAAACGTAGGCGATTATGCCGGTAGAGGGGTGCAGTGCTAGTGGCTATTTGAAGTCCATCATTTACAGGGTGGGCTGCCATGCCATGGGGAAGAAGAATTGCCATGGTACTAAATAACTTGTCTTTGTCCCGCTCTTTGTTCAATAACAAGAACATGGTGATTCTTTGTGCAGCTCTCTCAGAGACCTGTACGAGAAATACTTGTAGACAGCATTGAACTGACGAAGGAACGCGTGCACCTTCTTTTCCCAAGCCAATGGACTCAATCGGCGAGAAAAAGCCCACCCATCGATCTCGAGCAATTTGTTCCAATACCGCCTCAGCCGTCTTCTCGCAAATGGAACTCATATTGCATACCATCCATATACGGCAGAATTCACACTAAAATGTGCTAGTATCCGTCTATCGAGGAATCAAGGTATATGGAATGACCTGTTCTAAAACATACTGTGGGGTAGCGTGGCAAAACTGGATGCCGCGAAACGTTATTTGCAGACAGCATGCTCTTTGATGCTTTGCTTTTGGTACGGTAATTTTCCGTCGCCCTGCCCTTTCCGCCGTGAGAATCACAGCGACATTGACGCTTCCTCTTCGTCTGGGCGTGCGCTTCCTGGACAGGGCGCGTATTATAAATTATCGAGATCCGTTGTCAGCGTTTGATCCTTGCAGTCGTCTCAGATGATGCGAAAGCGATTGCTTCAGCTCTATTTGAAGATCTCTGCCACTACAAGTCTGTTATTTTCGAGTAGGTAAGATATACGACGTTGTTCACCGCCTCCCCCGGAAACAGTGGCTACATCAATATTTATTTCCACACCCTCATCTTCAAAGAACTCTTGCAAGTCTTCCGTGACCTTCTGAAGACTTCTATCGTTTTTCAGCTCCTCAGAAAAGTCACCTCTGCATAATATGATTGTCAACATAGCGTGCAGACACGCTATGTTGACAATCATATTATGAAGAACCAGACACACCTGGATAATTAATATGAGCTGACTGTCGCTCCACTCGTGCCTTTTCTGTCTCATGATCGAAATTCTACCCTGTAAACCTCCGAAAACCTCTCGAAATCTTTTCTGACAGCATCTGGACCCTTGTTCATGTCCGAGTCCTGATCTGTGGGAGAATCGTGGTTTGGTAATACAAAAATTGCCCACGGAGGGTAGATGCAATCACCACCCCTGTAAAGCATCCACGTTCGTCTCACGCCCTTAACAAAGAACTCTTTCGGTAGCTTCGTTGTCCTCTCTCCCGTAATATCACTATTTGTAAGGAGACTCTTGTAGAGTACAAGCATGTCATTATTCTTTCCACAGCGACCTACAAACTATACCACCACCTCAAACGCCTGCCCACAAGGGCGTCACATGAAATTTGAGCCAATTTGATGTCTTTGGGATTGTGATACTGGCCTTCCAAGGCTTTAGGACAGTTCTTCCAACGCATCTGCACGCATTCCATGCCACGCAGGCACCCTAGGAAGCCAGGATCCTCATATGCGTTCACTGCAAGCTGCAACTCTTCTAATGATGGGTCGCATTTGAGAAAGTGAGGTCCGAACCGATGGTCTACAGCCAACAAAATATTTTTGGAAATATATGCGTTGGCTCTCTAGGCTCATTTGTGAAATTTCATCGAGTTGTTGAAAGGAGACCCCACTTCCTAGCTGGTATAACGAGCATAATGTTTTTCTGGTGACTTGAATGCCTGGCTTTTCTAGAGCATCTCTCTGTTGCGTCAGAGACGAATCTTGAAGCAACAGATCGTCATGAAGAGCCCAGTAAAGCTTGAGGCGAATTTGAAAACCTTTGTAAATTTTTGTAGAGGAATAGATCAGCGCATCAATGAGATAGTCTTCGAACCACGAAAAGAAGCCGCGCTTGAAAGATTTTGAACCGGCAAGACTTCCATGACACGGCCGCCACTGCTTTTCAGTCACCGCGACGGAAATAACGGGTAGTAGGCGACTTACCACACTGTCGGCGCTATCATCGTAGAGGTCTTCGATCATACATTCAATTTCTGATAAAGACGTGGAGGATGAGCTCTCGGTCATGGTCGCTGATCGAGAGGGAATGGATGAGAGGGGATGATGCACTTGATCCAAGACGTAGGAATGTGTTCATACAGTACCCCTAGTACTCGATGCCCGCAAACCTCGAACAAAATGCCCAATCAAGGAACATCTATTTCAAGTTTCCCCCGAGACGCACGGGTGTGCACACAGATATGATACAAAATTTTACACATGAGCTACCAAATGTCTGCCGACCCGATAAGGCACCGGACTATTTATCCGTCTGCGTGAAGTCCTAAGGGAGGCACTGGTCAGTACAGCATACGAGGAGGGTAAGAGAAAAACTCCAGGCAGGCATGAGTGCGAGGGTTTCGTCGTATCGTTTGAGGAAACGCACGATCGAAGTGCTAATGCAGTTCGTAAGCATCGAGAAAGAACATCGAACTGTGGAATGCTCGGATGGACGAGTGCCTTGTAAGAGGCCACGGATAAGTTCAACACGGCAAAACAAATGTGTGGAAAATAGGGTTCACAGTGATTGCAATACAGCATGTAGACGTACTCTCTTCACAAAACAGTAGTAATCCAAATGGGCTTAGTATTTAGGACACCGAGGCGTCTCTAAATAAAATGGTTCATTTCGATAGGGGTGCTCTCATAATTTGTCGTCGTACTTCCCTCTGTCTCTACAATCCGAAATTCTTCTGGTTTCCTTTCTCTGCAATGCTTACAAACTCTTCTAAGAGCTGTCACTGTCAAAAAGGCTGGTTTGGCGGCGCCATAGCTGCATTTATGTCTGTATGGGCGCTTTATGAGACCCAGAACACGACGCGTCGCCGTAACCGTTCGCAAAAAATCCTGAATACCAGCGACGTACCTGCTCCGCCTACTCTAGGCAGAAGTAGTGACACGATGGAATCAAATTTTGTCATGCGGAAAGGAATATTACTCCCTTCTGTCCCTCAATATGACCCATTTATTGCTCACTCACAAACTGATGCCTCTCTTTCATTATGAACGGAAGACATGCAAATTTGGAAGCCCTTATCGACCCGTCCGTAAGGCCAGAGAACACTGCCCTCTTTGCTCCTGCGATATGCTTGCAATGGTTTTTAGTACCTTAAAACGAAAAGTAGCGCTTATGTTCTGTGCCCCATTTTTAGTAAAGTGCCGAGTTCAATAGGCTTTTTATAGATTATTCGTTGGAGGTGTTACTAATGATATGAAGCGAAAGCGTTGGAGCGCATTTGAAATACGTTGGCCTAGAGTTGAGGAGATGAAGGCCTCATCATCATTACTGGAAAGAAATCGCGTGTGTGGGACAATACTAAGGGGTGTGTTTGCTATCCCTGATGTGGGGAGGATTCAATGTACTGACTAAAGGGGTACAAATCTGCAAAGGTTTATTTGAAAGGTTCCACTCAAAATTAGAGGTAACCAATCTGTTTATCCGGAACGTTTTCGGATTGATTGTGCTCTCAGCTCTAAATTATCCCGGGAGTTAGGCAACAGATCGGGGCGGTGCGTCTTCTGGACGGCAATTGCCTGACGGATGGCATTGAGTTCCTCCGTCGCGGTACCAAGCTCTTGTTTCAGAGGGAGGGTCACCTCATCGATCCTTGCAGATATATTCGCCTGCCAGGCCTTGGTTGATACGCTTTCAAGGGCGGAAAGTCGATCGCGTTCTCGTGCGGCTTGTACATCCGCTTTTGCCGCGATGGTTTTCTCAATAAAGGTCTTGAGGCTTTCTTGCAGCACCGACGATTGGGCTGCGAGCTTCTCCGTTACAGTGTTAAGCGTAAATCTTTCGGCTTCGAGGAAGGCCTCACGGCAACTCCGAGTGATCCACGCTGCCACGAGCGGCGATACGTCTCGAGAACGGGTATCACGGGACGATTTGGACCCGGATACCATAGCTTTGTGCTTGCCGAGACCTGCGCAGACAGTGGAAGAACACCTGGAACCAGAAAACAAGGGATAAGGGACACTCCGTAGACTTCCACCTCGGGAGACCAAAATGTCGTGTACTGAGGGGGAGGAAGGTTGGATCCCCCTCAAGTAGAGCGCCCGCGTTCGGGGTCGCGTTGGGTGTTTCGGGGGATCACCCGTAAGGAACCAGTACGGGCCCGGGCGCTATGCGCAGACGGAATTTGGGAAGGAAAGAGGAGGTAGAGGATATGCCCTGGAGGGATGGAGCGGTAGGGACAGGCTTGTGCACGCGGGCACTGTAGGAGACCGAGGCGCGCGCAGTAGAGGTAGGTGGGAACTGAGCGAAGTAGATTAGTTCGCGTAGTATAGCGGTAGGCTAATACTAGGTGCGAGGCTACAACTCCGAGTTTCAAAGACCCCGGTTGTTGACCCAAGACTTTGTGAGGATTTACTTAGGGTCGGACGTCTTCTATACACTAGCTGGCATTGGAGAAAATAATTTAGAAACAAAAATACATTAATAAATCAGGGTGGCAGAGCATGACGAGGAAGCCCCCTGGATGTGAGGTGTGATAACCGGTACACGTGGGGATTGGTGTTCATACATGTGGGGGTAGACACATGGTTACGCGTGGCGATTTGTTCACGGGTACACTGATCACGGCATTTAACATTGGTCATACAATTAACCTGGATCCGGAATTAACCTGGTCCAGGTTATTTTAGGTTGAGACCTCCAGACACGGTAAACTTTTCGAAGGGGTAACTCCGCTCTTTGAGCATGCCAGCAGTAATAAACCTCTATTAAATTCTCCAACAACAGATACGTGGTGCTACACAATAACAGGATCGAATTGTGCAAATTCTTGAAAATACAACTTGACATGTACTGTGTTTTTCGTGAATACGACTTTTGAATGACAATCCACGACGGCCAATCTCCCCTACGCATCGCCTCAATTTCATCTTTCGCCGACTGCGTTCATGTCCAAACCAACATCCCCATCTCCCGTATGTCTCACGCAGGCCTCATCGAATGCACTCTCGCCAACGCTGTATCCCGGCAGCGTGTGCCACCAGAGCTGTCTGGAAGTCCTGCTCCCAGGCTAGATATAACCGAACAAAATGTTTTTGGTACAGAGAGGAAAGTCCGACAACAACATGTTGTGTCCACCCTCTCCCAGCGAAGATCTGCTGTCGCGTGGATGATGGATGATTTAGAAACCAACGGCCAGAAGTGTTGGTTTGCTAGAACTGTTCGAAATTTTCCACACTTGTTTCCCAGCACATACAAAACCAACATATCGAAGGCCAGTGGTTGTGACGTAATGGAAGTACGATTATGCGGCTCCGTGACGGGATTGCGCGCATAGGAAACATGACGGGACGGGCAAGGCGAAGAAGGATGCAGCACAATATCAAAGCGCTTTCCGGACGGGGAGGAAAGCGCGCCGTCTGGGTAATGGCGTTGCACACAGCTCTGATGACAGAATTCGAACGAGTGAGAGCTGCAAGTGTGAAGATCAGTGCCGCAGTTTTGCGACATATTGCAATCGCTCTCGTGCATACAGTAGGTTCTAGCTCTCTCTTTTCGCCCCATATAAAGGTCGATGGCTTTGGGCATTGCGGGTAAATTAACAGCAAGATGGATTCAGGAATTCATGGAATCACACAACCTCGTACTCCGTCGGCAGACGGGGAAGCTTGCCGTGAACCCGGAAAAAGCTTAACATTGAAAAATCAGTGGCACATCATCTCGGAACGCTGAAAAGAGGGTTCGAATCTGCAGATCAAGAGGAATGCCAAATCGAAAATGCTGGCGAAACCCATTCTGGTTTTAACATGGACAATGGAGGACGATTGGGATGCGCGGAGATGAGCATGTGAAATACGCAGATGTAGTTTCAGGGGATGAAGGCATTACGATGATGGTCAGAATAAACGGGTGGCCCACATGCGCGGATCGAGGCACCCATGCTCGTTTTCCAAAACGCGAACTCGTCATACCCAATTTTTGGGGTGCCAGACAGTGTTCCTGGTGTGTGTCATCGGTCGGGACCAAAAGAATGGATGGATAATCGCGTTTTCAAGGAGTGTCTGTCAGAATCAAGACGCAACTTCACGGTTACCGAACGGGAAGAAACGCACGCTGTTTGTCGAAAATTGCTCCGGTCACAACGGCAATTCCAACATTGATGAATGTCTCCGAAAATACACACGGAGCCACGAAAGCTGCCACCCAACACCACGGATTTGGTTCAATCTGCGGATTCTTTTATAATTTCTAAGATAAAAGATGCTTGGAGACGAGAGTGGGATAAATACAAGGCTTCGGAGATCCCTCTGGGGTCCTGAACGACCAGTGGGCAGGGATCGAGTGGGAAACGAAAGAATCCAGGAAAGCACTTTTTCTTAAGGTTGGCTGCAACGGCTGTTCGCGAGGTAAATAATCAAAGGGACAAAGATGGCCTCTCGTATGCTAGGAAGGCTCTGGTAAGGACAGGGATGTCACTTAATCTGAACGGCATATGGGAAGACAAGCAGCTCCTTACCGAACTGCCAAAAATCATTGCGAAGCATATGAATCATTTTGATGGCGAACCTTTTGAATAAATGAACATGTTCCCAGTGAGAAAAGAGACGTTGCATCCTTTTTAATTTAAGTATACTTTTGTAACCTGGACCGTGTTATATCTTGTAACGACATATATTAACCTGGATTCGCATGTAACCTGCACGAGGTTATTTTGTGTGAGTCGCTCTCAAAACGGCCTTCAAAATTAACCTGGACCATGGCAAATGCCGTCATCGGGTGTATTGGTGGGATGCGGCCGCTGGGACATTTGTCCAGGAAGGAAAAGGTAAGAAGCATGCCAGTGCATAACATAGCCTCCCTCCTAAAATAGAGTGTCCCCACGAACCCTAATTTCAGCGACCAGTGGACTGGTGGTGGCCTTACACGAGACTCTGCCTTCTTATAAAAGCTTGAAGGCCGAGGGTACCGGCCTTATCGATCGATAGAGCTTCGTTATTGCCGTGGAGTAGGACGCGAGTCCTCTTCTCTCTCTTTTTCTCTTCCCCTGGGGAAGTATAGCAGCAGTCATGACAGAGGCACCGTCACAGTCACAAGGCGACCGAGGCTCCGTTGGACTAACACGCCTACACGCAACGAGCTCGACTTCCGCAAACGCGCACATCTTCGCGCAACGAGGGTGGCCTTGGCAATTGCCTTCACCTGGCGGTTCGGCCGTGGCGTCCAGGGATGACGGCCGACTTCTTTGCGGCGTTGGTGGCTTCCTCGCTCGACAGCCATTTCCTCACCACAAACTCGGATGTCTTCGCGCCACGCGCGACTCCTCCGCGATAAGCGCTACTTCTGCTCGCCAAGCCCGACTTCTCTTCGTTGTCCACTACACTTATTCACGACAAGCGCGATTCCTCGTCGCGATCTACGGACAGCTTCGCGAACAGCGCGAATGTTTTTGCGCGACCAGCGACACTTTTCACGACACATGCGATTTCTTATGGCGGCCGACGACTCCTTCGCGCCAAACGCGGATTTTCCTCGCGACCAGCGTGGTTTCTGATTTCGCGAAAAGCGCGATTCATTTTTCTCGCCATCAGCGGCACTTCACGTTGAGCATTATGCAAGCGCCGAGAGATCCTTTCAAGGGAGTGGCCGGCTATCGAGGCGCGTCATGGCCCCGTCAACGGGATTCGTGGGGACGCAATCTCTACGATGACGAGCTGGTCTTCGAGCGAGCGTCCTTCTTATCCGCTGAAGGGCTGCCAGAGCAGTAACTGATCCGCCGCCACGCGGCGGCGTCGGGTGAACTCTCAGGGGCCTCATCATAGCAGCTGTGCGATCTCGGGACTTCAGGCACCGCTTTGTGGTGCAACCGGCGTTGTTACGTCCAGAGTTCCCATGAGATATGACCGAGAGCCGGGTGGCTTTCATGGAGTTAGTCCCACAGCGAATGCGTCATATGCCGTGTAGCGGCCTCCTTCCCTGTGCCTGGGATTTTGATACGTGGGCGTACCGTACCGAGGGCGACCGAGTATATGTGGCCAACTTGAAGCGGATCCTCGACAATCTCCTCGGTTCGGGAGGAAGCCCCCTCGGAGCCGATGATGGCCGGGGGGAGCGCGATATTTCCGGACGGTCTTTCCCAGTGGCCCGAACGGGTGCTCGAAACCGCGATCCAGACAAGCTGAAGTTCGAGCGTCGGATGCGAAATCGCATGGGGGTATTTCGTCGCTTATGAATGGGATGAAGTGACCACATTCGAGAGGTCGGTTCTAAACACGCAATACCTCAAGATACCTGCGTGGTTCGCGCAGTATGAATTCCCCCCGGACTTCATCACTGAGGGCCCCCCTGTGTGGTGTACTGCGGACTGAGCTTGTTGGAAGACCCTCAGTCCGCACGCTGGATGGTCTTCTTAGACGAGTGGCTAGCCATCGTCCCCAAGCGGTTCTTGCGGAGCGTGTACGACGGGCGGCTCTTAGTCCTCCCGGCCATTGCCGTGGAGTGGTTACGACGGTCGGATTTGACGCGCGTGCTGGGCAGCGCGGTGCTACAAGTGTAGTTGCAGACCCTGCTGGACCGTCACGAGGACATTTATTCGTAGTGATGATCCCGGAAGTAGATACCACCTACGTCCGGGGTCATCACTACGACAGCCCTCGTACGAGGCACTATTATCCCGAACGGAGGTGTGACGCTGGTGGTCCGAACAGCGGTAATTGGGGGCGGATCGAGGCCGGCACCCTCAGACTTCGCCAGCCCGAGTACTTGCGGGGCGCAGGTTCTGGGTTTGCCGAACACAGTAGCAAGGGTAGGCGCGTGTGGAGACGGGGGGTAGGTTTCGGGACGGGTCCCGGTATCAGTCGTGATCGGGAGGCGTGTGGGCGGGCCCGCCCCCGAAACCGTCGTCGCGTCGGTGGCGGCGGACGCGGTGGGGGCCGGCGGTAGAGGAGAAGATGTCTATATGCCCGGCGGTATAGAGGGTCGGGGTCCTCCCCCGATGTCGGACGCGGAATTACGCGAGCTGTTGAGGAATCCGTGATTGTGGGCTCAACTGCAGCGGATGATCGCGGAGAAAACACCTGCATCTGTGGCGACCATGGGTGGTGTGTCCTCCGCTGCGGCGCCTTTGCCCTCGACGGAAGACAAGGTGACGCCGGCAGGTAACACGGAGAATGTCGTGGAGGACCTCGCGGGGCCGCCGCGGGTCGTGGTGGCCGAACAAATGTCGGAGGAGGATCTCGTAGCTTACTAGGGTGAAGGCGACACGTAAGTTTGGGTTAGGAAACTCCGGTTGGTATCCCGGGAGGAAGAATCTCGTGGAATACGAGAGGTGGAACGACCCGAAGTCGGGGTAAGAGTACTCACGTTGTAATTGCGTGGGGTACGCCATTAACAGGGTTATTACTCACGGTCCGTGAGTCTCGGGTATCCGAGGGAAATATAAAAACCGACACGAAGTCGAAGGGGCATGTCCCGGTCGGTTGAACTGCGTGCCGGTTTCTACGGCAGTTACAAGCCATTGCTGGCAGACCTAGAATCATTAGATTCATCCGACGAGTCTGACCTAAGACGTTTACGTTTAGCAGACGTGCTTGGCTTGTTGTTGCCGGTTTTACGCCCCCTTTCAGCCTTATAGATTCGTTTAACTTCCCCATGACGTGTTTCCAGCTATGTTTGAAAGTTGGCGAGCAAATCGGGCCTATTCCGAAAAGCGGATGGGGGGTATGTGGAGAGGGTTGTCCAATTTCCCCGGCAATATTCCGCCTGTCAACTGACACAGATTCCATTCCTCCATGGAGGACTTCACGACCAAAATCCCCATCCGCCACAGCGTCTCTAATGTAGCCTTCATGTATGTACCGGCCTTTGCATCGATCTACAACTCTGTCGTTTGCAATCCCACTGTTACCAGGATGTTGATTTCTGGTTTTTGTATTTTTGACACGTTCGTATGGAGGGCGTGCTAGAGAGGGTTTTTTCTTTTGCCAATAGAAGCGATGGTTGCAGTCTAGCTGTAGATTGTTTCGAGCGCAGGCTGGTATCCTTTCTGCCTAGTTTCGATACTCTCTGTGCCATGTCAATCTGGCCGGCATGTGGTATGCCACGAAATATGAAGATTGCTTCCGATCCGCGGCCTCCGAGGGCTAATGTTCTCTACTAAGGGGTTTCCTTCGCGATACAGGATGATTCCTCTGTCTTCGATTCCGGAAGCTGAGATTGAATAGTATACGTTTTTGAAACTCGCCAGCATTCTGTACGTTGTCAGAAGAATTCTGTCCTCTGCTTCGAATACTTCTCGGGGGTTCCTCAAAGCGAACCGACCCCGGAGCTAAAGGAGATGCACGGTGTGCTGCTGTCATCACAGCAGTTATTATGGATGAATTACGTTTGACATCCAAGGGAATATCTGATAATACCGCTCCTGATGGGTCAAGAAGCATTTATTTTGAAGTAAATTTGCTCGTGTTTTATTCGGAGACTGTCCTTGGATCATTACGGCGATCAATGCGTTCTCTTGTTGAACGACAATATGTTAATCCCAATTATTCTGGCCCTCCTCGGCCGCCATAATTGTCTTTCGCTTTCGGAGGAGCTTGATACTTTTATCTAGCGTGCTGAGTATATGCGTACGCCTTGCGAAACCCGATCAAAACTATCATCCAATGCGGCCTTTCTGACCCACAGCTCAACGCGATGTGCCCTCTCCCTGCCCAGCATGTATTACGTTTTTCCGGTACAGGCAACCAAGAACGCTAGGGGCCAGATCGTTCACAGGTTTTATGAGCCACTCAGTCCGTTTCTTGTCATCCAGATCTGGACTGTACCATCGCTATTGCATGTGAGGATTATTGGCGTGAATTTCGTTGTGTTCACGGACATATGTTCCTAATTCGCGAAATACGTTGACGTAGAATTTCGTGTCCTTCCCCTTGGTCCTGACGAATTTCTCTTGTCGTTTTCCGTGTCCTTCCGTGTTTAAGTGTGTAATAGGATTTTGAGGAGGGCGAGTTACGATTTGATCGTTCGGAAAGACACCATTGGGTCGCAACTTAGGTCTCAGCTCTAATACCCGTTGCGACCCTGGAGCCAGCGGCATTTCGGGGAACTCAAGATTGAGTTGCATGGCTACAGCTCAGGCAGTGGCGAAATGGACAAGGGTGGAGATGTCGGTCGTAACTGAGAGAAATGGATCGTACGATGGAGAGGAATTTGATAAGGTTGGCTTGAGTTGGATGTAGTGCACCGTTTGACTTGGGAGACTTCGGTGAGGAGAGGGATGTGATGATCAGATCGAAAACGCCGAATGAAGTCGAGGGAGATAACAGGTATTGAAGTACGATTGCTAACGAATGGGGTGCGTTTCGCGCAATGGAGGAGCCAGAGACGATGCAGAACGGAGAACTCGAGTTCATTTCTATATTTATGCTTCAACAAGGCCAGCTTTCGCTTCGTGTACAGTAGTATTGAATTGCACATGTCTAACACATTTCCAAGAATATTATATTCCCCCTACTGGTCACGGCTCGCGGTATGAAGCTCATGGTTCGTTGGGATGTCAAACATCAATCCGTTCATATTTCCTCCATGTCAAATTTGCCCTCCGATCTGACACTCTCCTAATCTGACCTCATGAATCCTGCAGAACCTATGAACTCCTGTTTGGCCGCTTATCGATCCATATGCAGCCAAACAGGCATGCTAGTTGCGCGAATAAATATGATGAGACACCGCCGATTCGCGAATGTGGGACGAAAACGAGACGGCCTACAACAGCCACAGAATGGTCCCTGATATTTCCCATTAAATGCAGGGAAGCAGATTTAAAAGTTCTTGTACCCACGAAATGCACGTGTCGCAACGTCAGACTTAAATCAGTCGGGTGTTACTGTTGATCAAAACGACCATGCATCACCCCTGTTCATTGTAACTTGATTGCAGAGAACAACTGTGAACCTATTATATCTTCCATTGATTATGTTTGGCTCGGAAATACGGACTTTGTCGCCTTGGCATGTGCGGGTGGGCTCGAGAGTTGTGAACAGGATGATGATCTCCACGACCTTGATGACAATGTCAATGGGAGAAATCCAGTTGCATTCTCACTAGTGAGGATCCCTGATTCGTCAGACAGGTAGGTACTACATGATTGTGATACCGACTCCGGTGGGTAGGATTTTTTTGTAGATGAATTGATAAGTCCAAGTAGTGCTGCGTTTTCTGCAGATTTTCAACCTTACAGGAAAGACCCCAACGTTTTGGAGCAGCAAGATAATCACAGAAGTCTGCAATACGTCACGCTGGAGAACAGCCTCGTTCCAGCATTCAGAGAGCCAGTTTCCAAAAGAACCGCCAAATATTCTGGAAACATGTCAAGTTCCGCGGATGAAGAAGAGGAGTATGGAAGTTTGTTGGGGAAAAGTGTCGACGCAGCCACTCTCCAGGCAACTGCGACTGAGCGTCTCGACAATTAGGTCCAAACTAATCGCCACTGGATTTGCATGTTTATCAAAGAGGGCTTTACCCTCAAAGGTCAGAATGCAATTCTTGGCGGCGTTACCGCGTTTAATATACTAGAGTTGCATCAAAACTTCGCGAAGTAGACAAACGTCTTTGCGACCCAATACCCGGCGTGCGGCAGCCACATGCTACTTAAATATGTGTCAGAAGCTATTGAGAACCCTAGTTTGGAGTGCTTCTCTTGCGTTTGACAGGGAAGTATCCCCGACGTTTTAGTGCTCGAGTACCAACCACTATTGAATCGTAACCAGTCGTGAGAGGCACATGAGGACGATTGTACTGAGCTATTTTATCACCACCAAGTAAAGCTTGCCGAGAGCCAAATTTCCCAGGGCTTCCATCCAACGAGCGCTTCTACGAGGACTTTTTCGATAGTGCTCTGTGCCAACAGATTGTAGAATAAGGCCAAGGACAGGAGTCCATCACGTATAACATTTTCATTTCTCCGAGCACAAATGGCATACTGACCTTCAAGATTAGCAGTTACAACTGTTGGCCGATTGTGGCACTCAACTATAACATCCTGCCAAACAAACGGTATGTCATGAAGAATATCATACCTCTTGGCTTCTTCGGAGGGCCAAAAGAACCACAACGAATTGATACATGGCTCACCCCATTACTGGTGGAGGTCAACGCCATGTATGGATTGGGTGGAACCGCAATCCAGTTCTACGACGATATAATGCCAAAGGTTCAAATACATGTCATTCAAGAAACAGGTGACAAACCTGCGTGTCACAAGCGACTCGGGTTAGGGGGACATATTGGAATATGCCCATATATGGTTTGTGTCCTCGTCATCGTTTGCAGTCCATTTGACAGGCACATGTACTCTCTTACTCGTTCTTGCGCTCTTGAACAGTCAGCTTCAAATTCCACAAGATTTAAAATTGCGAAAGAAGGATGGGATGGGTGTACAGAGATGAGAGTGTTCCCGGATCCAAGAAACCCGGTCTACCGAACTGACGGCATGGTCGAGCAGAATATTTCAGCTTCAGGAGATGAGATCCTTTCTAGTGCCACCCAAAAACGAGTCCAGAAGAGGACAGGGATAAAGTGGAGACCGGTACTGCTATCAATTAATCTTTTATGCCAGTACTGATCTTTTACACTCGATATTACGCATCATTGGATGAAGTTTTGCAAAGATGTTACGTATATAATCAATAAGGAATACATTGATCTAAATAATTCATGCCGGAATGACGACAGTTTCATTCTAAGTCCGTTGCAATGGCCCCCAGATAGATCAAGAAATGACATCAATTCGAAAGGCAACTTCCAGTCCGGCCTTCCCTGATATTCCTCGCGACAATGTCCACTAGAAGAAGTGGAATGCGGTTGAGTGCATCGATTTTCTCTCCCATTATGTAGCCGCCCCTTTTCGTGGAATGTTACCCTCGTCATACCTTCGCAATTTGCATATTCTATCTCAACTTGTCGAGTTATTCCAGAGGCTAATGTTGTCCTTACAAGATGTTGACAGAATGAAACGGCTCCGTGTGGATTTTGTTCGCAGTTTCGAGTATTTGTACTTCAGGCAGGATACGAGAAGGGCCGGGGTTTGTAAATTTACCATTCACAATTTCATACATCTGAGATGGATGGTAGAATTGGAGGAAAGACTTAACCCGGGGTGTCGCTCCTGCAGACAAAAACTGTTTGCAAAGATCCTTGACTTTTTCTGCCTTTGCTTGGTGTGGTCGCCTATACATGTGAAGCCATAGGCTGTTTGACATGGTCTCTTGTAGTTTACTGCTTCACTCTACGGTGTGATGCACTGAATGTGCTAATACCGCTGTAAATTTCCATAAACGACATCCTTATTGCATTGTGTATAGAGTAGTAGGGCATTCGCCTGTAATGTGCAGGTAGGATTGTCCCTCTGTAACGCACAGGTGCAGAAATTCGTCGGTAATGCTCACGTGTACGCGTGCGCTTGTGGTACCCAAGTCTCAGTCTGCGCCTGTAATGAGTCTGCACCGTTGGGTACTGTACAAATCCTGCCGGTGATACAGGGCACGCTGAAAGTTGAAGGACACCCACGAAACTCTTAGTTTTCACATGAAGACAAATAGTAGCTTAGCAAACAATGGCTCAAATAGAGGTGCCAAGTAAAGTAATTAAGGTTCTGTACTATATATTACTGCACTGTAGTTATGGGGACAGACGAATCAGTGCCATCCAAACTACTGTTCAGATCGACTCCAAGAAGATGTGCGGCATCAAGTCTTCTAAAAAACCTGCATGCGTTATCTCTGCATCAAACCGGAAAGGCTTTGAAAGATACGGTGGTTCACGTTCTACCATACATCAAAGATAACGTTAAAAAACTCTACAGAATTTTCATACAGTGCTCTATTTCCAAATGTACTCCTCGACAAGATATTCCGCAGATTTTCTGTAGGGATTCGGTCCTTTGAATGTGAGGTCCACGGTAGAGCAGAAATATCGCTGTCCTTGAAAATTTTCTAAGTACAAAAAGAACGGCGAATAGCAGCATTGTCTTGCTAACATACCCAATTGGGTATGTTAGCAAGACAATGCTGCTATGCGGTGAAATTTAAATTTCACCGTATGTTACGGTACCAATCGGTAGCACGTCATCGGTACAGTCCACATGACTAGGCTCAATTTTTGATACCATAAATTATAACTGATTTACGACGTCCATTGTAGGATTAACAAGACCAAGTCATTTAAAGATATGTCCCTCATAATGTCCTCTCCAAACTTTCCCCTCACACAATTCGTTATAGTAGTCATGACAACTACGTGAACTTTCGCAAGTGAACTTCTTTTTATCTGAAATATGACTATGTTCTTAACAGAACGTCCGTGGCTGAACGTAACCATCTCGAGGTGGGAAAAATATATGAGAAAATATGCGCAGAGATGCTTCATCAGGCAAATTGGTATCTCTGGAAAGCATTTTAGTCCCAGATTACATTGCCGTGGCGCCAAAGCCAAAAGCGCCAATTCATGGACCGAAACCGATGGTAAATGATTGGCCGAAGAGCCGTTCCAGGTCAAAAAGGTTCGATAAATTTATTGAAAAATGTATTTTCGAAACACAGCAATGAAAACTGTCGTCCATGTTAGTCATTCATGTGTTCGACAGGGCGCATCTCTTCCCGCACAGCTCCAGCCAACTGTTCAATCTGATTATCCAATGGGAAGTCATTTGACAGCTGTCCTGATTCTCCTTCAAACTTTGACTTCAATGCCACGACGACAAACCATAGATTTATTTCAACGATCGAAAATAAAATATTTTCAATGGCATCTGAAAACTGCGGCTGCACGGATCTCCTTGACGAACCTCCGTGAGCAGCATTGAGTCCTGATGTGCTTGTAAGCGCTGCCTGCATCAGCTTCTGAATAAATGCCTTGATTTGCGACGGAGAGGGAATATCCAAGCGTCCTGGGTATAGCTGCACAATTCTTTCGCGCTTAATTACCGGACCTACTTTTGCGGGCATTATCTGTTTGAACATCGCCAGACATTTCAGTAATCTCTTTACCAAAGCGGCCCACAGTATTAATGCCTAGCTGAGCTCCTCTACGAGGTCTTTGTACACGAATAATTTGAGAGGCAAGATTTTGTGCGGGAGATAGTGACGTCACAATCTATCATACCGACGTTTTAATAAATATTAGTAAAGGTAGGTCCGACAGGCAAGGAAGAAATAAGGGCAGTTTGATGAGTGTGATTGAAGGAGTTGGGGCCAAGGCTTACTTTGGAGCCCTCTTCCCGCGATATTTATACACTTTGAGTGCTACACTATCGCTCTACTCCGACCCCCCGGTAAACAATGCTCAACTATGCGCAACCAAGC
This sequence comes from Chondrus crispus, assembly GCF_000350225.1. Classification (NCBI taxonomy): domain Eukaryota; phylum Rhodophyta; class Florideophyceae; order Gigartinales; family Gigartinaceae; genus Chondrus; species Chondrus crispus. Next base: position 99,956 of record NW_005178559.1, on the reverse strand, counting down.
GCGGTCCTCTTATGGCCCGACCATACTGCTAGATTTCCACCTTACGAATCGGTTCTTAACTATCAGCGCACGACTATTTCTACACATTCGAAATGACTGTAAACCATGGCCCTATGTACGGAACTGTTTCACACCGTACTAATATGCATCCAGACATGCCAGACTTCATTGTTGTGCAATGAACAACTTGGCACTTGTGTATTTGCAACAACGCAAACGTCTGTCATATCACAATCGCCATACGTATCCTTGTTTCTCACCCTACTAACTTCGCCAAGCACTGTCAGATAATTGTGGCAAATTACAAAAATGTGCATCCAGACTTTCTACGCAACTCAAATGTGAATACATGTGAATCACACGAGTACTGTCATGAACTTGCATCTAACGGCGCACTATGACGAGAGCACAGTGTAACGACGCGTGCTCACGCAAGACTCGCATACAGCGTGACGCGTACACAGAATAATCACACAGCTGTATTCCTCTCGCGAGAAGTACTTTTTGTACTTTTGATTCGCATGTACTGTACTCAGGCACGCGCCGGATTGCAAACAGTCTGACACTGTAAAACTGTAAACCCTCATCTGCATACACCTGGATGCGTACCTGGCGACGTGTACATGTGTTCACGACATACACGTGTCTGCCCGGGGGCCCCTGGCAATTACTCATTACAACCATGGTGAACCACTTGAAACCCCAAGAACAACGTAATTACGGCCTGTGCTGGCCATTCCAACTGCAACACAAACCAAGTACCGTACAATATTTTTGTAAAGAGGTTTCTCTTTTGAATCTCCTCTCTACCCCCAGATTTAGTTTTTGAGGCCTGGGAGTTTTCTTTTGAGGTACATATGCTTGAGGGTTCTCTACGACGTTATGTACAACGTTCTTTGAAAATATTGCTGGTCTATGTGATATCCTGTCCTATCCTCGCTTACCGTTTTCTACAATAATGCGAGCAGACAAAACCTTGCCGTCGAAATTTGTATCATCTCAATACGGCGCTCTATTTTGCTGCCTCTTGCGTAGCATTACCACACGCACATTTTCAGCAGCCCATTGATACCCTCTGTCTATCAAAACAGCCAAGGATCCAGATGCTCATATACCATAAGACAGGGATCGGACAACTGCTTACCGTCCTCAGATTTTGCGAATGCTGCTACGTGAAAATTAACTTTCTTGTCAATTATGTCTAGATCAGCAGTAGAAACTGGGTGGGCATCCGATTGCAAGTTCGTTCCTTACAACAGAGACCTCAACTTTCAGTCCTTAATGCTTATGCTTCCCACTAAAGTCAACCTTACGGTCTCGCATGTTTGCAGATGGCCTGCTGTCTTACTAAAAGGTATCGTCTGTGGCACAAAATCCCTATTTAAATTGACAGAAAGAACCTTGTTTTCCAAAGCATGGTCCATTGCGTAATCTTCAGCTATTTCCTCAACAATGTTTTATACAAACAGTCTGAAACTATACGAATGTAAGCCATAATTGTTTTCTCAAATAGAACCTATAATCTTGAACATATCGTCTGGAATCCCATCGGCCACCATGCTTTCGTGCGGTCAACATCATAAAATCATGTCCTTACCGGTGTATTTTAATTTTCGTCCTCTCCAGTGTAACATAAACACCCCAACGTCGAGGGGGTGTATGCACAGTGCTGCTAGACCCTGATCGGAGAAGGGAAGCAACCCCAGCCAACGGAACCGGGCGAGCCCGGGTAGCAGTGGTAGAGCGGGTACGGTCGGGGACGGGCTCACGCGCCGGCTGATCTACGCCTCGACGCCCCGGCGCAGCGCTGGGTGACGTACCAGCGCTGACGGGCGGAGGCGGTGTAGTGCAATAATGGGCTCTACATGGGGTTGGAACGAAAGGAAAATAATTGGATATGACAAGTAGTCCGGGTTGGGGGACACACGTGTGAATAATTGCACAGTTTTAATTTTTAATTATTTTATTTTATTTAGTTAATTAGTTGGCATTAATTTTGCTGACATTAGATTAGATCTAGGATCTAGCGCCGCAAGCTACTGTAGTGGCTCCGGCTGGGCGATATATAACTTAGCCCGCTGACCACCAAGTCAGTAAAGGTAACCCGAGTTGCCGGAGTAAGATCTCGCCTTCGTCGGAGACCGCTTCCGTTCACGCGACGCGCTTCTCTTCTACGCTGCTAACGACATCCTCTATTGCTCGGAGTCCCCTTTTCCTTATCCTTTTACTTTTTCTATCTCTAATTCCTATCCTTTTCTATCTCCACATCTATTTTTTCCTTAATTGTGTTGGTTCCATTGGAGTCGGTCGCGACCGATCCGGTGTTGGTGTGATTGCCATCGGGCTGCACGTAGGTCGTAGCGCTGCTACAGTGTCCTGTTCCGTCGGAAGGCTGTTGCAACGACGCCTCCTTCGAAAGTCTTATTATACAAGACAGTGTTGGTACCACCAACCGCGATTGCGATCGCATTGGTGTCGGTGTTCTGCCATCGGGCAACACGTTCGTCGTAGCGTTGCTACATAGTTACATTTCCGTCGCGTAGTGCTAATCGAGCCCCCGTCGAAGACCTTAAATTATACACAAGGTGCTGAAGACGCTCGTCGAGCATTGGCCTTACAACCCAGCGAACCGCGGTTACATTCTCGTACACAAGCCCAACCCGCACTCGCCGAGCACTCAAGTCTTCACAAGTCTATACCACCATTATCCTCCCGGGGCGGGCATCTTTCCCTATCCCCCCGTCGGAGTGGAGCTACCGTGGGCTGCAAGCCCACACAAGGGGAAAGGGAGTCTCGAACGCTCCGTAGCGCGTGCCATCGGCAGTGGTTGTGGCTGTTTCTGTTTTTCTTCTTGTTGTTTGACCGTCGGACTGTGTTTGCGGCCTGCCAGGCACATTGCACTACAGGCGGATCTAGGCTCGCTCGCGTGCTCGCGCGTTCCCTGCACGCTCGGCTCCTAACTAGATACGGGCTAATGGGAACCCATTCTGGAATAAGCGGGGCGAGCTGGACAGGAGGCGTGGGTTCTGGACAAGGTCGTGCTTGTCCTTCCCCTCCGCCGCCGGCCTGCCCTAGTATTTTATGTACAAGTTAGTCTATCATACTACAGTACAGTACGGAATGTACTGTAGAGCTACTGTAGTCAGCGCGGGTCGTCCTGCGCCGCGGTACTGTCGGCCATCGGGGCTGACAATACACGTGTGGTACACGTATGATACAGGTGGGGCACACGTGTGTGATCTAACCTAAATCTACGGTTATACTACACGGCCCCATCCTCAAGAGTGAACGTCCGCGTTCACCCTACTTGTAGCGGGCCTGCATGTAATTGTGTCCACCCCGAACCCTCGCTTGGATTCCCGTGAGCGTACCCGACCTACCCTTCGCCTCCGCCGCGCCCTGCCGGCATGATCCAGTCTCCCGAGCGCGAACCTCACTATGGCCACCGTCACGTGTGGCGAATTAGTCAAATTCGTGCCCCTCCTGCTCGCCACCAGCACCGACGAAACGCCTGACGCACACTCCCGTTTCTCGTGACCCAGCCCGTGCGCCGTCCAATGCGTCCACATCCGTGTGATCCCGTCGTCGCCCGCGAGCGGATGCGCTGTAGCCGAGTTATTTCTCGCGGGACTGGCTCGGGCGCAGATGTTGACTTCGGGCTTCCGTTGCTCCTCGACCCGACGGGCGCCGATTATCGTCTCCAACGTCGTCCTAGCATCAAAAGGCGCCTTTCCGTACATACCCCTGGGTTTCCATACCATGAGTTCTTCTACCCGCACGTAGGGGTACAGTACCCGTCCTACGTGGATGTCCCACGCCGGCACCACGAGCGTGTGCGGCGTGGGAGAGGGCCGAGTCTACCACGGCGGACGTGCGCGTACTGCGATTGGGGAAGGTGACTTCACCTCCAAGCCCCTTCCTTGTGCGTGCAGAGTTGGCGGAGACAGAGCCTCGATCAGAATCGTCAGCCCAGCTACCCTACGATGGCTCACGAGGTGAGTGGCGGGTACTGTTGGCGAAGTAGACCGGAGCCTTCTCGCCTCCCCGCGTCGCTCTTTCCGTACGCGTTCCGATCTTCCTCCCGTCCGGGCGTCATTCCCCACGTCGTCCTCGCGCCTCGGTCACCTGGCGCGTTTACGGTCATGCCGGGCGGCGCGTGGCGTGCGTTTTCCTTGACGCCCCTCCTCGTCCGCGGCGAGGACGCGTGCGCGCCACGGATGCTATTCTCCTTACCGCCCATCGCCGTCGACGGCGAGGGCACAGCGCGCGGCATTCGTCTCTCTTGGCTGCCCTCGCCGTCGGCGGCGAGGGCGCGTGCTCCCGACGGATGCTCTTCTCCTTACTGCCCCTCGTGCCGCCGGCACGACGGCGAGGGCGCGGCGCGCAGCACTACCTCTTCTCCTTGGCGCCCCTCGTGGTCCGTGGCGTGGGCGCGGCGCGCGGCAATCGTCGTCGTTGACGCCCTTCGCCTTCGGTGGCGAGGGCACAGCGCCCAAAATTCGTCCTCTCGTTGGCATCCCTCGCCGTTCGAGGCGAGGGTGCGACCGTCCTTGCTGTTGCTCTTCCTCCGCTCCCCTCGCCGTCCGGGGCGGGGGCCCGGGTGCGCGTGCAGTGCTCTTCGTAGGCGTCCCTCGCCGTCGGCGGCGAAGGCACGGGAGGCGCGTGCCGAAGCTCTTCGTAGGCGTCCGTTGCCGTACGCGACGAGGGCGCGGCGCGCGGCAGTCGTCTTCCGTTGTGCCCCTGGGCATCGGCGGCGAAGGGCAGAAGGGGTCCGCGCGTACTCATCCGAAGAGTATGGAGGACCTGCACCGCCGTCCTGTCATTTTCCGTCCGACCTGTACAGCACGCAGCGTCTACGACGCTTGCCGTGTACAGTAAAGGAGGGTTGCCCTAATTATCGGTCACCCGCCCCAACTCGTCGTTCACCCCTAATTGTTTCAATAAATTCCCAAAAAATAAGATTGTTGTACACGTAAGGGGCCAAGTTTCAGTACTCGGACTATCTCATTGCTGATTATCTCTGAAATTCGTGGATATATTTAAAAACAAATCGTTCTAATCGCTCTGCCACAGCGTTTTACCATTACAAACCAATCCGCAACTTGGCAAGAATGCAAATTAAGTGCATTCACATCCCTCCAAAAAGGCGGGCTTTTGCTCTTCGACCGAATCTTGCCAACCAAGCCCGTCATGGCCGGCCTCAACGCCCACTCAGATCTCATCCGAGCCCTTCACTCCAAGATGCATGCCGCTTTCCCGCGATTGCCTCAAACGCGCCAGGGCAGGCGACAGGCAGCCCTTGACATGGTGGCCGCCGGGTCTATGAGCATACGAAAGGCATCCAAGTGGAGCGGTATTGCATACTCCACCTTGCAGTCTGCTGTGCAGTCCGGCAAAACAACTGCTAACTCTGTCGGTCACCGCCCAGCTCTTAATAAGAGGGAGGAACTTATGATGGTTTCTCTGCTTACCAAGATGGCAGCCAGAGGTACTCCTCTGACTAATGACCACTTGGCCGATGCTGCCGCCATTATTGTTAGTCACATGGTGCCTCCGCGTCGTCTTCGTCTTCCCTTCAGGGATGGAAAGCCGGGACCAAAATGGCTCAGAGGCTTTCGGGCACGGCATCGTAACACATTGACATTCGCTAAACCAACGCGCCAGGAGGCATTGCGATTTGCTGCTTGCAGTGCCGAAGTACTAACATCTCACTTTGCAAAACTCGAACGCCTTATTGCCGACAACGACATAGACGCACAACGCTTATTTAACTAAGATGAGTGCGGCATCACACCAGGTCGGGACCTAGCTTCTAAAACGCTGTGTAAGCGCTATATCACACGAGGCAGCGCTGGAGACAGCCGTGGAGGGCACCTCAAGTACGATGACCGTATCACTGTAATGCCGGTCATTTCAGCAGCTGGAACAGCGGGTCCACCGCTATTTGTTTTTAAGGGGAAGCGTATGCTGTACAGGACAGGATTAAGAGATGGGACGGTCTTGTATGAAACGCCGGCAAGTAGGATGCCACACAGGGCGGTTGTGGCCCTCCGCGCAGAGCTAGGGGGAGTGGACTCTGACATTTTTGCGAACGGGGCTCGCGTCTTTGTGGAAAGTATACAAGACCTCCTAAAGGACGATCGAAAAGTTCTAGTAGTGTATGATTGATATCGATCTCATTTATCTCTCCGCGTTCTGGAATTCTTTCATGAGAGAAATGTGGTCGTGTATGCTTTGCCCGCCCATACATCAGGCAAAACACAGCCTCTTGATTGTGTGGTGATAGGTGCGTTTAAGAGAAAGCTGAATAATGTGTTAATAAACATTGGTATGGCAGACAATATTGAGATCGATGTATTTGACATTTGCTCAATCATCACTGAGGCGTACGACGACTCATTTAATAGTGGTAACATTAAGGCCGCCTTGAGACGGTCTGGTATTTGGCTTCTGGACATGCACTGGCAGCTGTCCGTGCCACGACCCAGATCTGCAGCTGACAGTAATGAGATTGTGGGTTGTGAGCAACTGGAAGAGCTTTTTAAGAACAAGCAAGCAGAGCTACGAAATGCTGTTTTGGGAGAGACTGCTATCCTTAAACCACACGGATACGTGGACACGACTTTCGGGGAGGTCATGACGTCAAGTAATGTGCTCTCACTAGTGAGAGCCGGGGCGAACAGGCGCTAGGCTGCGCGGAACAGTGCTAAAATTTCTACGCGAAAGAAAGGACTGGAGGAAGCGCGCAAGCTACAAGCGAAGCGAAAACAAGCCGAGCTGTTTTCAGAGTATGTATGCACGCGTCGCGCGACACTCTGCTGTGAAACTGGAAGGGATTACAGGAAAAGGATGCGTCCTTTGCATGTTAGGCGTGCAGCTGCCCGATATCGCACCGCAAATTCCCGCGGACAACAGCAATAAAACACACTCCAGTCTAGCGCCAGGGTCCTCCACTGCTGCTACGCCCTGCCTGGCGCGGCCCCATTTCGCACTGCAAAACTGCACATGCCCCGCTCCCAGTCTTTCCCCATGCGCCGCGCCTGCAAGTCCCCCGCCGCCCGCGTACGCTCCGCTCCCAGTCTTTTGTACGGGGAGGACAAATAGTTTTGTCGTTCTTGTCGACTTCGTCAGGAACGAAAGTCTACCCGACGTCCTCATCGAGGGGATCAAGTGTTTATCTTCAAGTCGTTTCTACTTCAGTCCCTGTTTTGTTTTTGTTGGTATTCCTTCTAGGTTGTGATGTCGACGACACGACGCGACGCGGCTCATCCCGAATCGCAACTCTACAAGGATAAGCGAAAACTGAGGGGGAAGTTACTCGAGAGGAAAAAGGGGAGTGACCACTACCTGAGAACAACTCCTTTGGAAGAAATCGTTACTCGACGAGCTAATTGACGACGACTCATCAGTTGCTTCTGCCTCAGACGATGCCACAGCTCACGCTTTTATTTACTTTTACCTGGAGCTACCAACCGCGACGATCCCTTCTTTTTCCTTCCAGTTTCCTTTCCCCTAGATCTTGGATTTCCACTCCTATTCCCCTACTTTCTACTTTATTACTTCCTTCCCGTCGTCATCCTACCCTTGTATCTTTTTTGCGAAGGCGAAGGCACGGGAGTACAACGAAGCACACGGAGGAGCTGGAGAGGGTAATTGTCAAGTCTGGAGGCGGGGCAGCGTCACCACTTATCAAGGGCGAAGCTGCTCCCGAGGTTACTCCAAAATCCCCTTGCGCCTCTAAGACACAATCGTAGGAGGACTAGCAAGATCCCCCGCGATGGAGGACCAGAGATACATGTTTCGTTACTACGTTCGATTTCGTTTTGGCCATATGTGTACCCAAACCGGTACGCAACGCACGCAGATACAATGAAGGATTGAAAAAACTGTCTTGGTTAAGCCGGAAGGCGAGGTCTGTTACAGTATTGTATTTGACAAATTATACACGGAAAGCGCTTCCAGCGCTACCTGAGAAAGCCGGTGCGAACACCGCTGGTGAGCGGGGAAAGAAGGAAGACGTCTGAAGGACGGAAGAAAGACGTTGGGATATTTTCGGGACCCGAGGGGTTCGCATTCAGATCGTGGTTTCCCAAGACGTCTGTGCGTAGCTGTGGCTAAGGGAAGGTTATCGGAGGTGTATCACACTAGCTCGGCAATGATGAAGACCACCGTTGAATAGAGTGGACGGCCTGCTGGGAAAAACTCAGGCGCAAGGGACCTAGACAAAAGGGAAAATTGAGGTATCAACGCGCATCTAATGCGGGACGCGACGCCTGAAGGCATTGTGCGTTTCTGGAACAGATCTATACGTAGGAGATCGCGACCATCAACGAAAATGTTTTTTATGGTACGTGGCAGGGGAGATTGCAGGGGACCCAACTTTCGAGTGCAAGACATCTACGCAATTCTCGTCTAGAGAAAAATGGAGGGACTCTTATGCGTCTCATTTGGGACCGTAATCACGAGGGAACATTCAGTATGATCAACACTACGCAATTGCCGTACTTTTGCAGGCAAGCCGCACAACTATGTGTCACAGAATTAACGGCTCTAGAGGGAGCTCCGTCGCGCAGCGTGTCCAAGACCGGATGGGAAGACTCGTTTGTACATTATTTACAAACCCCTCACCAACCCACACAACCCTCAAGAGATTTCCCTTTTCAGGACTTGTAACACTGTACATCTACTTCACGGACGCCGCCAAATTACAAGAAAACCAGGTTGCTGTCGCTCTCGAGCGACACCGCCGGAAGATGCCCCGAACGTGAATCGCTGTTAGTCAAATGCAGACGGGGGATGGAATGTTCAAAATAAATAAATAATTGTGTCTTCCCCCATGTGAAGGGCGCGTATTTCGAGAGAGAGGGGAAACGTCCATACAAGAAAGGGGTAGTTCGCACGCAACGACCCACTGTCACTTGAAAAGAGGAACACGCCGATCTTTCGTGAATTCTGATCACGAACGGAACAGCTGTTATGAAGACCCTGAGTACGCGATGCGACACAATCAGAATCAGCTCACCACGCAACGTCTACTTAGAAGGTGAGGGGGCGATTTAGAAAAGGTTGTGCGCGATCCGCGCATTTTTTCGAAGATAATAAGGGTTGACGTTGTCGATCGCTATTGAAGGGTTCGTGCAGTCGAACTGAATTGGGGCGGTGGAAGAGGAGACCAAATTCAACCGGAAGGAACGAATCGTCATCATAGCGGTAGGGACCAGAAGAAAAGGAAGAGAGGAAGTGATAGGGGATGTGCAACTGCAGTAGCAGAAGTGCACGGACAAAAAAAAGAGAAGGAATACGGTAACGAGGAAAAAGAGAAGGAAAGTGGAAAGAAGAGGATACGACCGCGGCGACAGGGCGTATGATAAAAGAGGAGGAAAATTCGAAGGATGAAGGAGTACGCATGGGGGTTTCATTTATTTTTTCAAGGGAAGAGGATGGCGTCGCTAAGATAGCGCCATCTCGAAGATGTACTACGTTGTGAACGGGAAAGTGAGGGTGAACTACTGAGGCGGTGCACGGAAGGATTTACCTTCTGGGGGAGAAGTGAGGAGTTGAGCGAGGACCCTGAGGTCCTCCAATGAAGCCTCATTAATGGCTGCCGTCACCACGCCATGAGCCTGCAGAACGGAAATGTAGACCTCAGAAGTTGGGCAATCCTTTCGGGAATTTTTAGGAGACGGAGAAGTCGCCTCACGCGACGCTGGTTTGAGGTCACGTTTTGGAGAGAGAAGAAGAGGGGTTGGTTCCCCTCCGCTTTTGGGAATTGCACGGACAGACAGGCTCTCAGTGGCCTCTGGCCTTGGAGATCTGACCTCCAACGAGGATGCCGGGGCGAGAGCACGTGCAAGGAGAGATGGCGGAGGATGGACAACGTGGGACTTCAAGTGGATTGACGGCACAGCTGGTGAGGCCGGCTGGACAACGGAGGTTGAGGGAGCCGCGGGTGCTACAGGTGGCGTAGCGGGAGTGGCGCGAGGACGCGGAGACGAAGGTGGTGATGGCCTTGTGCAGATATTGGAGACTCGGGGGTCTGTGGGTATAACCAGTTCGGTGACGGGGAGGGGAATTTGATTTCCAAATCGGCGGCTCAGCTGAGCCTCCGCCGCTGAACACAGGGAACCCGACCACGGGTTGAAGCAGGCGAAATCTCCTGCTGCACAGTAAGTTCGTCAGGGGGATAATGATGGGCGTTGGTGCGTGAAGGAGCGGGCAGAGTTTTGAAGCGGAATCGCGTCCCAGTTCACGCTCTCTATTTCGTCGAGCAGCGAATGGACTTCGCTATCAACATCGGCACCGTCCAGAGGAACTGTGAAATCGAGCAATCTCATGAATTCGATGAGTTTGGGAGGCAGAAACCAAAGACGCCAGCAGTCATACGTTTTCCGGAGTAATGTCGCTGCCACTTTAACACACCATTCGATGAGGATTACGGCCCAAAGCCCGTGCCGCTGATTGCAAGGATACCTCCCGTAATAAGTGAGCACAGGACCAAGCTCCGCCCAAAAACCCTGACACACTTCGAACTGTCCCCACCAGGAAGGGATTCTTTTGATAACAATTTGTGTAATGGTCTCGCGGAATTTGTCACGCCTCTAGCATGTGATATGCTACGAAGTAGCCGGTGTCCGAACGGAGACGACGCTCCGCTCGTACAGTATGTTGGAAGAAGGGAAGGTTCCCGCGTTTGAGATGACGGAAATTTTCCGGAATGATGACTCGCGTCCAGAACATGGCTTCGTTGGTTGCAGTCCGTTGGTTATACCAAAGGCGACTCGCCTCTCTTACGGGATTCCTGGCGGTCCAGTTGGTCATTTTGTTTAAGTAACATCGCTCCCCTTCCGTGCGGTACTGCCAGGTGTCACAAAAATAACTGACAGGTATGAGACCGTCGGTCAGTGGTAGTTCGAGGCGATCGCAGACAGCGGACATAAACCGCGCGGAGAGTACAAGACGACCATGAGGAGAGGAGCCGCGCAAAATAGAAGGAGGAATCGCGATGCGGGCCCGCCAATCATAGGAATGGATGGCCATAAGGGGGAGGTGACCGAGTAATATACCAGCGCCGTCAGCAAATTTATTTTCGATAGTCACGGTGTCGCGAACGCCAAGGTCGCAGAACCTAGGCGCAGTCGCGAACAAGAGGGGATGCTCACGCATGGATTTATCGTGTAGTTCTGCGAGGGAGTAGTAGCGACGGGGAGGAAGAGTAATCTGGAGAGTGGGTTGGAAAATCGGTTGTGAAGGAGGATCATAAGGGGGAAGTCGAGGGATGGAAGGAAGACCACGGAAAGCTCGATGTTGGGAAGGGTGGCCAACTCCAAGGGGCTTTCGGATGATAGTCTCGCCCGCGCGCCTCGGCGAGATAGGAGGTGTGAGGTTCGTCTTGTCCTTGCCCATAGTGACCGTCGGTCAGGAGAAAGCTGAAAAAGAGTCGAGATGGAAAATGCTGCTGGAGATCAAAGAGCGAAGCAAATGTGCAAGGACGCTCAGGAGGGGGATATGTAGTGCAATAAGGGGTTGCACAAGGGGGTGAAGGGAAAAGAAACTAAGTTGGAATGTGAATACTGTAGTCCGGGATTGGGGGACACACGTGTGAATATTTGCACAGTTTTTACTTTAATTATTAATTTTATTTAGTTAATTAGTCAGTATTAATTTGGCTGGCACACGATTAGATTTAGGATCTAGCGCCGCGAGTTACTGTAGTGGCTCCGGCGGGGCGATATATACCTTACCCCACTGGCCACCATGTCAGTAAAGGTAACCCGAGTTGCCGGAGTTGAATGTCGCCTTGGTTGAAGTCCGTCTCTACCAAGACGCTCCCTTTTACCTAAGCCTAGGGCATCCTTCAGCGCTCGGGGGTCCCCTTTCTTTTTACTTTATTTCCCTATCCTAATTTCCCTTAATCTTGAGTTGGTCCCACCTTGTAGGATTGCGATCCGCAACGTGACGTCATTAGCCATCGGGCTTCTGTGTTCGTACACCAGTGTTGCTTTTCTCAGAGTTGGGTCGATCGGAATATTGTTGCGACCGATCCGGTGTTGGTATTTTGCCATCGGGCAGTACGAAGGTATAGCACTGCTATTGTTGTCCGTTCCGTCGGAGGCTGTTGCGACGACGCCTTCGACGAACATCTTATCTCCTATATAAGATAGCGTTGGTTCCATCGGAATGTGGTTGCGACCGATCCGGTGTTGGTACTTTGCCATCGGGCAGTACGACGGTGTAGCGCTGCTACGTTTTCTTGTTTCCCGACGGACTTTGTTGCGACGTCCCCGTCGAAGACCTTATCAAGGGTATAAGGTATCAAGGCGCTCCACGAGCATTGGATTTACGACTGAGCGGGTTCGGTCTGCCTAGACACCCCGCACTCGCCGAGCATTTGCCTTTTCAAGTCTCTACCACACATATAATCCCGGGCCGGGCTTCTCCTCCTTTGTTCCCTCTTTTTTGGGATTCGAGCTACCGCGGGCCACAAGCCCGCATAAAGGGAAAGGGAGCTCTGAAAACTCCGTGGCATTGCGCCGCCGTCGACTTTGGTTGTTTCGTTTGTTTGTTTTTTTCGGGCCGTGAGGGTCTTCGACCTTGTCTACTGCTTACCAGGCGCATTGCACCACACTGTCCTTGTAATTACAATGCTATGGTATTCAGTTTTTCTATACTTCAAGCCCAGTACTAAACACCCAACTATATAGAAACAACTGCAGGTTCATTGCCTGCCTTCTCTGCGCCTTTTGTGTGGGTTACTGTACTTTTTGCTACTCTACCTTTCGTCTACATGTCTGAACTTGAAGTTTGACGGGTGCCCTGAAACGTTAGGTGCGCCCTGTGCCACATCATTGACCCGTTCTCCCACAGTAACAACTTGCGGGGCTGTGCACGCCGAACTCACTTGCTTGACCTCGAGGAAAAGTCGGCATACAACTAGCAATTCACCCTGGCTCCCTCTTCCCACCAGATAGTACTGCCTTCACTGTCTTTCTAGTCCTGCCTTTAAAACTACCGGCTCTGACGGGAGTTCGATTCCGCGCTCGCGCTGTGTTATGCCAACGGGCACGACCCATTGGCAGTACTGCACTCAAAGCATCGTCAAAACTTATTATAATATATCCTGTACCCAGCAGTCTCCAAGATAGATTATCCGATAATCACTAGCATGAAAGATAAATAGTCCGAATTATCTAGTATAATCAAAACATACAGGGCCTGTTCAAAGTCTCAACTTGAGACTGTATCAGTTTATTGATGTCACCTTCATCCCACAGATCACTGTTGGGATGCCAAAATAGTTGCGACTCTAAATTGGCCTGCAGAAGACTCCGTCTTCTGTTGTTAAGAACGTATACGGCCTTTGAGAAAAGCCTCTCACATAAATTTGAAGTTGGAAAAAGGAATATGAGGTCCTTGTACCTCTTGTAGTATACCCCCCCTGGGGCTTTTTAGGTAGATTAGATCAATAACGGGATCTAGTGCTGTACAGCCCGATGCTCTACAGTACTACTGCGCGTGGCCACGTGTACCCCTGGGGTACAGGGCGCACGCGTGCACACATGTACAAGAGTACCGCGCGAGACGGAAGCGCGCACACACACGTGTACTGTCAGCCACGATGGCTGACAGTCACCATGGCTGACAGTGTTACAGTACGGTCCGATCTGTACTACAGTAGTTCACTACAGTACTTCGGTACTGTAGTGTTATAGATTGTTTTGTATATTAAATATGGAGCGGACCGGCGGCGGTGGAGGAGGGAAAGCACGGACTTGTCACCCACCGACCGGCAAGGGCCGACTTCCCGCTTATTCTAAGGTAGCGCTCGCTAACTACCTTAGAGCGGCACGGAGCGCGGGTTGAGGACGCGCGCGGTACGCCCACGAGTACCGACGGGCGGAGGCTCCGCCCTCGCCCGTCGGCACTGGATCGTCACCCAGTACCGCGCCGGGGCGTCGAGGCGTCGAACCGCTCGCGCGTACCGGCGTCCTCCCCGTTCTCGCTCTACCACGCTACCCGGGCTCGCTGCCCGGTGCCGTTAGCTGGTGTCCCGCTTCACCCCCGTCTTCCCGATCGACAAGGGTCTCGGTCGAACTGCGCATACACCCCTATCGCTGGTGGTGTTTATGCTACACCTCTGAGATGACGTTCCACATATTTTCTTCTGCTTTTTAAAGCACGCTCGGCAAAAGAGAGCGCCTCGGGGGCACTGTCTTGATCCGCGCCTTCTTCCACACAAAACGCTTTTAAACATGCCTTCTCCTCTTCCGATAAATTATTCGGATTCCCAAGCTGTAACTTTACTATAGAACTCTCCAAGTAAGGACTGTGCAATATATCAGTTGACGGTGAGAGCTTGGAGCTGTCTCGGGATATTGATCCATTACAGCATCGAGGAGAACTCAAACTTCCGCAATTTTAGCCGATTCCTTCTTCAACGACTTAGACACTGACTCAAGATCCTTCAAACGAACTAGGAGAGCATCTAATCTCCTATTTTGTGGTGATTTCAAGCATGAATCATCAATATCAGAGCAGGCTAGATGTACAAGAAACTCTCTCAGCCTCACGTACCTAGAAATCATATCAAACGTCGAGCTCCATCTTGTGGTGTTGCGTGTGATAGGACGTAAGGGAGTTAATTGAAACAACCTAGCTCCCAAGAGCAGCGTCTTGAGCTTCGACATCAACCTGTTGATTTACTCTAGCAGTTCTTCCTCCTTCCCCATTATCCGTTGAACCGCTAAATTAAATCGATGGCTTGCGCACCCGATCAATGCCTTACATGACTTATTGGCGATAGACTTGTTCGTCGCACAGTTGTCACCTATAAGAGCAGTGATATCATCCCAAGAGCACTTGAATACGCCCAAAACACAGGTCATGAAAGAAACGTGTTCGTCCGTATTCAGAGAGCATTCGTCGCCCAAAGGCGAAAAGGCGAGCAACCGGACACTGTACCCAGCTGCATTAGACATTGAATAAGATGCGAATATAGCCAAGTAATGCGTACAGCCAACTGACTATCCATCAAATACAAGAGCAAATTATGTTGGCAACAGCGGAGACACCTTCTCTTCTACGCACTCTACCAGTCGGGGAAGGTATCTCATAAAAGTAGCGAGACAGATTGGGTCATGCTTGATATGAGTTCGGATTGTTTCCTTCTCCAGAAATGAGAACGGAAGCAAGTTGTTGATGATAAAGTCGAACCAACCCATAAACCTTTGTGCCTTTGACGATGAGAAGTAATGATAAATAGTAGATCTTTCGGAAGCCTGGTCAGGTTCCACCAGTGTAGAATAGTCTGGATGTGCACTGCGGATGTGCGACAAAAGGTTCTCGGAGCTGGTTGACTGCTTTTTGCGTTTTGTGCCACATTTGCATACCCAATACGGACTTTCCCCTCCGTTGTGAGTGAGAAAAAGCTCAGCAAGAAGATGGCCTTTAATGGTTGATTTCGGCATCCTCGATGGTGAAGGAATGGATTCAGATTTGGATTGACTCAGAGGTGGAGTGTTGCTTCAGATTGGTGTGAGGGGCGCCGCAGGAACTTGCGGTCATTTCGTGCTGTGAATCAACTCGACGACGGCGAAAAGGATCAAAACCCCCGCTCAGTACAGTATCAGCAAAAAAGTGGCGAGCTCTGTGGACACCTGTCCACGGAACCTTTATACTGCAGGAAGATTATCTGTGCTCAACAGATAAATCATCCTCAATCCTGAGGAACAAAAATAGATTTTTTCCCCCTGGATTATCTGCATATATCCTATCCGGATAATTTTTGCCGTTCCTTTGACTCCTCTGTCTGGAGCCCAATTGAAAGCTGGGCTCTCCTGCAGAGTCAGTTGTTGCGGCTATCCGTGCGTATGGCAGCTATCTGTGTCATCTGTCTCACGCGCGCGTAAGACAGTGGCTCGGGGTGTCACAACTGGTGTGGTTGGGGAAATGGGGGAGGCGGTTTGTTTTATGTGTTATGAGGGGGAGCGTGGTGTTCCGTGGTCACGTCCAGTAGGCAGAGGGGGCAGTTAGACGGCAATACGTTGAATTCCTTGTTCTCTCCGGAGAACATTGACGCATTCCGAAACGACACAATAAACTGTGTGTTTCTTCAATAGAACTGTATTGTATGAGTAACAAGTATTAGATTTAAAATTTTGCAAGCTAAAAAGCTCTTTTGAAACCACCATCCTAACTGTGTGTTGGATGCGCAATTCTGAGAAGACCGTTCGTGATCGAAGACGATCAAATCTTCTCCGAAAAAACTCCCTCTCGCCCATCAAACTCCCTCCGACCCACGAAAGATAATAAAATATAAATCTGCCTGAAGCCCCACTGCCCACCAGACAACCACATTTCCAGTCAAACGGCTCTCCTCTTCGGAAAGAACCCAACTCCCACCACACTATTCTGCGCTGATATCGATCATCGGGCATAAAAAGCTGCTCCTTCCCAATCCTACGTCCCTCCTCAGCACTTCCCCGCCATCCTATCCCGCATTCCCCCGCACCCCTCCTCACCACTTTACCCTCTCTCTCTTCTACGTCTCCCCAACGCCCCTCCTCTACACCTCACCCTCTGCCTCTCTTCCACATCTCCCCATTGACACCCTTCTACACCTCGCCGTTCCACACTTCACCCGCTGTCTCACTTCCACGTCTGCCCAACGCCCCTCCTCCACATCTCACCCTCTGCTTCTCTTACACATCTCCCCACCGACACCCGTCCATACATCACCCTCTGTCTCTCCTCCACATTTCCCCACCGCGCCTCGTCCACACTCCCCAACGCCCGCTAAACCCCTGTTATTACCCGACACCACACTTGTCCATTGAGCTAGACGTCGCGCTCAACAAAAGCTCAGTCACCATGCCCTCACGCTCTGCCCCCACACCCGCCGCAGCGCTCCAATTGTTGGAGGAGCAAGCTGCCTTGCGTCAGGATGAGCTTGAGCGCTACGACGACGCACCTCAACTGTCTGATGACGATCAAACTGATGAAAGTGAGTCCCCGAAAATGGATGAGTTTATCAAGGAAGATGGAGATCGGGCATTGATGAGTATGACAAACTTTACAGTGAGTGAATTTAACGGGGTATGAAATCAAGTGCAAGAACACGTCTCGTAACGCTACAATACGGGAAGGGGCAGCAAGAGCCCCATCAAGGCGAAGGATTTATTTTTTATGTCGGTATGTGTACTTAAACATGGCTCAAAATGGGATCTCATGGCATATCTCTTCGAGATGAAACCCGCAACATTTGAAAAAAGGGTGACGAGTATGATAGCGATTACCTCCGATTTTGTGTATACACGCTTTGTGGAATCGTACGTAGGAAAGTTTTATATGCAACGACTTCTGGCGGACTAAACTACATTTAAAACTTTTAAAATGTGTCGATATGCCACTAAGGTAACTTTGCAGCAAAGTTACAAGCCAGGAGGTTCCCTCGAGGAAGTGAAGAAATTTTTTCACGGAAGCACAAGCTCTACGGATTTAAAGTAGAAGCCTCTGTGCTCCCCAGCGGCCTGGAAATCTCAGTAAGCAACGAGTATCCCGGATCGGTCTCCGATATCGAAATTATGAGGGAAATGCTTCATTTTCATGACGATGCTTTAGAGAAGTCGGGAGAGGAGTTGGAAATTACGGACATTGGGCGCGGATCTGAATGGTATCCTAATCGATCGGGAGTCCTTTTGGACAAGAGATATGTAGGCATGGAATCAGAGGTACGTGCAATTATCCCTAAGAAGAAACCTCGTGGGGTCTCTCCGGGTCTGAAAACGGGAAAATGCAGCAGTGGCAGCAGACAGAATAATCGTTGAGAATTTTTCGGTCGGCAGGGTACCCTTTGGGCTGTCGTTGCCAACAAGTATAGGCGGGCAGAAGGGGGATCTGAGAGTATCTTTAGAATGACCGTTGCTGTAACTAACATTCATGTCAAATGGAATCCCCTCAGAGACGCTGATGGTAAGACGCACGAGCGCTACTTGAAACGCCTGCATGACATAGCGGATGTTTACATATCGAAGCGAGAACGTGCACAGGTGGCATACAGAAAGCGCCAGAAGCGGGCTGTGGAACGAAACGTAGGCGGTGGGGAGGCAGTGGACTCTGGAGAGCTTTTTGGTGCTGATTCAGCGGACGGTTTTTGAGCGCTTGATGGGCTCGTTTTTAGATTCGTACTGCTGCCAGTAAACTCATACAATTGTTGATTGCTTGCATATCCCGCATTGGTACACTTTTTGCTCAGTTGCCGGTTTTCCAACCAAAAGACTGAGTCTCTGACGTACATACTTCTAAACATACTGAAAGATTGAGAGTCTACCACAAACATTGTATCTGATCCACATATCTAGAGGTTTCCCCCCTTTTTCCCCGCAGCGCCCGTCACCCCCTCTCTTTTATTTCTACGTAATTCCTTCCAGAAGCGTCCACGCGTCCGGCCCGGATTCCGCCAGACCGTCCGCGTGCGCTTCTCTAAAATTCAAATAAAATCTCGGACTGCAGGGGGCTGCGGTAAATACGCGATTTAGGGCATTTTTGACGGGCAATGGTACTGTACTGCGTCACATGGATAAGGAAATGGTATCGGAGGTAGACTTGTGCAACATTTCACTGTACTATACTGAATTACTGCTGGGTCGAAGATTGCATATGTGGATGTTATACTTTGCGCGTTGCTCCCTGTTAGCTAGTTTGTGAAGCAATATTAATTTTTCTGGCATGAAGGGTAAATGTGACCTCAAACTGTTTCTTTAAACCAAGCATTGCTGACAGAAAGATTGAATCCGTGCTACACTTGCCGCACAAGTTGCCATCCAAACTCACCAACCTTTCCTTCTGCGCAATTTGATCTTTTTGCATCCAGAGAGGTAGTCGACTCTCAAAATAAAGAGTGTATGTGTAAACATTGTGCAGGGTTTCAAAAGGCAGGCATTGTAATACACGCCCCAAGGAGAGATCTTCGCTCTCAACACTTCGATGCTACATAAAATAAAACGATAAAGTCACCCATAGAATCAGTGCACTTTACAAAGCGAAGAGAGGCTCGCCGTTATCGATCATGAGTTCTGTCAGATTTGCTACTGCATGAAAGCAGAAGGAGTGCAGAGCAATATTGTGCCGAAAGCGGTTTCCTAAACAGTAGAACTGCTTAATTCGTCGGTTGACTGTTTCGTGCCTTGCCCGGACTACAGAGTGGAAATGCACATCTTCTACGTCTGTTGGTCTTTTGCGTCGGTTATCCGAATAACCGCCATCAGCCACGACATACTCATCTGGCAGTAGTAGCTGCTTCAGACGACTCCTAAAGATACGTATATCAGGAAATTGTCCGCATGGGAATGGCCCATGAGTCCACACGATATGACCAGTGGAAATACAGACACCCACCTCGTACCTCAACCCTGGTCCATGAAATTTGTGCGAATACCATCTAGGGCTAAATTTCATCGACTCGTATATTCGAAAGTCTGTGCCATCAACAGATATATTGCAGTTATCGAACGAATG
Organism: Chondrus crispus; assembly: GCF_000350225.1. NCBI lineage: Eukaryota > Rhodophyta > Florideophyceae > Gigartinales > Gigartinaceae > Chondrus > Chondrus crispus. The sequence continues at coordinate 80,444 of NW_005178559.1, read as the reverse complement.
GCCTCTTAAACGCTTGTCCCACTTAATCTACACAGTAAAAATTCATAGTCAGCAAACTGTCAGAGACACTGGAGTCAAGGCTTGTCAAACATTTTACGTACACATCTTAGATTGGAAAGACATTTTATAAGTTGCCAAGACCACTTTCGAAACGTCATTTCACTAGCACCAGACAGGATACTGTTCACGTGCTCGGTTGCATAGGTCTTCAAAAATAGCAACGCCCACAGGAGATGTAAAGGCTGAGCGCCCCGCGACAAACTGGAGCGAATATCATTCCATGCTACAGCACAGACGGTTGGCGTCACCCCAAAAAGAGAGCGAAATTTTCGAAGATCGCCAGCGCTGCTCAGACCAGGAGTTATCGGCAATAGTGGTTTCGCACAAAAGTAAAGTAGCGCCGGTGACGCCCTCATGCCTGTTTGAGGTTCTGAACTATTGTGTACATCACGATAAGTTAAGATAGTCTTCTTTTATATATGGAAGATCGTCACTTACATCATTCCAGATGAGGTTTATAGAATGAATTTGTGCTCTGAAACATTGCTGAGAGGAAAGTTCTTTATTATTATTATTCCGAAATTCTTTCATAAAATTTACATTGAATTACCATGTACTTGACGTGGTACTCTATGTTGAATTGAATCCATGGTACCTCTAGTTCGCCCTCAGAGATACAAAAAATGACGAGCAACTTTTGCCGAGCAGTTCAAAGCAAAAACATATTTATAATTTGCCTCAAAGTCACGAAAAGATGGGAGGCATTGACAAAGTTAAACCGTGGCCAACTGCGTGTCTCCACAATAACGTGGCACTACCGAAATGGATATTTTTAGCTCTTACTTGTAGCTATAATTACTAAGTTTCCGCAAGCACATAGGTGTATTTTCTCTCACTTGATAATAAAAATCCGGTGACGCATAATTTACATTTTATGCCGCAACTCGTACTCGCGCTTACAATTTGCACCACACGGTCTGATGTGGTCAGTGACCTGCTGCTCTGACAATGTTGAGGCCGCAAAACGTTCGCGAACATTTGCAAATGTTCGCTATTCAAGACATACGCAAATGTTCGTTTGTAGCAAGGTCTTTTTGAAGCAAAGCTTCTTCGAAAAGCCATGATCTCAGTATATCAAGGGCAAATCATGGTGAGATACTGAAATAATTATAAGTCCTTAAAACATCGGTAACATATAGGCTCGAATTGCGAATCAATGGCTCTGTCAACTTTGCAAACTTTCGCCGCCTGCCAAATGTTCGAGTACTTTACAAAGCGAATCGTCTACATACATGTCCTTTTATTTAAACTTTTTCGGCATTTTTGTGAAGCACTCGAAAGACATACCCCGATTATGGCTGGCTAGAGAGGATGGCAATAAAAAAAGCGACGGCAGGTCAATGTGAAACTTTGTCCATCCTCGAACGCTCGCGAACATTTGCCTGTGATTGTCATGTCTCTTCATTACGGGTGAAGAAGAAAGCGAAAGTTTTGGTGAAAGGGGCAAACGGCGCTGCAATTCATTTGTACAGAAAGATCCAACAGTACACAACTCGAATTGAGCTACTTTTAAATATGTGAGTGTCCACTGACACTACTCTTTACTAGAACTGACTCAAGCGCAGTGTCACAACAAGTATTCACCGATGTATATATCTTTCAATCAGATGGAGTGGTTTACCATTCCTGCAAATCTTTGAACTGGTCCAGTCTCATACGGCCTCCTGTAAAACACATGTCGGTCTCTAGCAGCATTACTCTCAATTTACGTGTCGTCCGCATCAATCGCGGGCCTCCATAATTTCTACGTGAAGTTTTAGTCTAAAACGTAGCTCATATTTTGTATCGGGTTTCAACATCGTTGTGATGCGGGAGCCCGCACGTTGCCTCAGTTTGTAGACAACTACGTTCGATTCATTAAATGTGACGAAAGGCTTCTGGCGAAGGCACGTTTCTGTGCCTCACTTCTTGTAAGCTTCTTGATCACAAGATATTTCAATTCTGCCTGTTGACACGAACACACCTGTTAGAATATTATTAGCGGCAGCCCTGTCAAACACCAAAAAGGCACTTGTCCTGGCACCGCGCTACACGTTTTGTATAGAACACTAATATGTTTTGTCCGAGCAGCAGAGCTTTCCTCAGAAAGTACGTTTTGACGATCACTGCTGTAACGCACTGTACAAAACTTCTTTTATAATTACGGGAACGGACACAACACATGTCATCAATAGAACTCACGTATAATACGGCTAAAAGCAGAAACAGCTGAGACAGTAGTGATGCTTTTGGTGGAGAATCAAGCCATTTAAAAATAATAATGCCTCACAGACCTTCTAAGCAGTCTTTGATCGACTCACTTAGATGGTGTCTTTTCCCGCCGATTATTCAAACCACGATATCATATTTAACTTCGGTCGACCTGGTGCAGTCCGTTGTATGATTTTGCAAACCACCCCACCTCCAACATCACAAATGGCTCAAAAGCTGACTCGCAACTCCAAAGCCGTGCAACTTCTTATCGCCAAATTCAGAAGTGGCGAGCTCAGTGGGCGTGAAAACCCAAAAGATGTGTATGAATCAAATCCTCTTTTCAAGATTCACAAATTGGCCACTTTTAGAACGAGATACAACGTCCTTCGGAAAGAATTTGCTAGTGAAGAAGGTATGAGTCATTATGGTTTTAAGTTTCACGCAGTTCCTCAACTAACGTTTTTACAGTGAAGACAGACCATACTGAAGAAACATATGGGAATGGTCTTAATACCAGGTGTTCCGAGGAAGAGAAGAAGCTGACACCAAAGAAGCGCCGATTGATTAAGAGGGACGTAGAACTGTCGTCCGAGGATGGAAATAGTGAGGATGACATTTGTCGGGTTGAATCTGAACTTTTCCAGCATGGGCGAACATTCAAACCCCTTTATCTGTTGTCAGAATGGACTGAGCCCGGAACTATGACAAAGCGAATCTCAGCCGCAACCGTGCTTCCAAGCGGCATCGACAGTGGTGGCTTTTCTTTACGTGTTGCGGATGAAGGTGAGAGCATCGAACTAAAAGTGTTATGGCCCCGCACGCTCGTCGACATGGCAGTGCTACATCGAAAGTGGTTGAACTCGGAGTCAGGAAAATTTAAAACTTATCATCCCAAGATAGTTGGCTTTAAGAACGCTTTGAAGCAGCTGCGTGGATCTTCTACTGACAGTGTTGAGTCTGTTGCTCGCATTCCGCTGCCCTTTTCTGTGCAGCCTGACATCGATCGAAAGCACAATTTGGCATGGAGAGAATGGAGCACACGTATGCTTTACTTGGACCTCAAAGCCGTGGTCGATAACTACGCTATTACTCGTGATTCAGACGAATCCGAGGTCGTATAGTATTATAAACGGCGTCGCATAATCGCATTGCGACAGCTTCGGAGTCAAATAAATAATTGCCCTGCCGATGAAGGTAATTTTTCCCAGACATTCGTGGAATTACGCAAAAACGGAATTCTGTCTAAACTTCCGACAGCAAGGATAGCCCAGTCTACTGTATGCTTGATTTGCGGACAGAATTCTATTTCAGAAAATTAGAAAAACGTAAATTACGCAATCCCCTCGGCGTCGTTCATTGTGAGTACGAGTTCCCATAGCTTAGAGAATCTCGTTCTCCTTTGGAAACTCACACTATGGGATCTGGTAGGCAAAGGGATTTTACCAAAGCAAAGACTAAGGAGACTATGAAAACATGGCAAGTTGCCTTGGTATCCATGAGCGTAAGGCGCATGTCAGGACATACATCAGCTTTCACCAATCTTCTAACGATATCATATACTGCACTCAAATACCAAGACGCAAGAGAAGAATTGTCCAAACACCTTTGTAGGAGTAACCGCATCAGCTCTGCAGACTTTATGTTCAACTTCAACTCCTATAGTCAGGCGTCATGTCTCTTCCTGTTCAGATTTGGAAGGTCTGATATCTTGAATCTTGTTCCTTTTATTGGATGGCCAACGCACAAAACGAAAACGACCCGCAATCGCTATAGGACAAATCCAATTTTGTCGACATGCATTATGCTGCGGCGCCTTGCAACGCCGCTTCGATGGAAAGAGCTGGAAGTAGAGTTTGGAAAGCATTCTTCCCAGCTTTGTGAAATATTTTGGGAAAAAATAGAATGCTTTGCAGAGGAGCGGATGCATTTACTCACGGGGCCATTTCTGCAATCATTTATGGAACGCCGACGTACTTTGTATTCCAAATGCATATTCGAAAAGTCCAATGCACTAAGGAATTGCGTCGGTTTTATTGACGGTACAGTGATTGGTGTTTCCAGACCGGGGGGATTTAGCAAGCAACTAGTGATGTACAATGGACACAAAAGGAAGCACGCAATCAAGTTTCAAGCGGTCACAGCTCCAGATGGATTGATTCTGCATGTCTGCGGTCCTGTAGAGGGCCGTCGACAGGATTAGACTTTGTACACAAGAAGCAATTTAGAGAAAGAGCTACCAGATTGTATGAGCTCAGAACATCAAAATTTCTGTATCTACGGAGATAGCGGGTACGCCAAGAGGTGGTTTTTGGAGGTTCCTTATCAAGGAAGCAATCTCTCAGCATCTCAAAGAGCCTTCAGTAAGGCCATGTCAAGCGTTCGGATTACTGTCGAGTGGGCGTTCAAAGAAGTGAAACTTTACTTTACAGCCATGGACTTCAAAAGAAAATTAAGGATTGGACAGTCACCAGTGGGCCTGCTCTACCTGTGTGCAATGCTACTTTACAACATTAGAAACTGTGCAAGTCTAATGCAGATTACTCAATTCTTTCGCTGTTCTCCTCCTTCTGTAGAGCAGTACATCCACCATAAAGAATAAACCGCCATCCTATGAAACGACAGACTCCTGCTCGCGCGCGCCCTGCCAAAGCAGAAAAATTTGTGCTAACACAACAAAGACGCAACTTTTATTTAGTAACACCGACTTCAAAGCAATAAAACATGACTATCGTTACTTGCTCGTAAAAGCCGCCATCATGAGCTTGAACTTGTCCAGCTCGAGCTGTTGCGCTTCTGAACGCTCAATGCGACGTTCTTCACGATCCCGAGTGCGCTCCTCACGATCGCAGGCCATCCTCTCTCGCTCAAATGCCAGCCGATCGCGCTCCAAGTCCACTCGAGCGAGATCGGCATCGCGTAGATGGGCTCCGAACTGTGCCATCTCGCCCATTGCAATACTCGATTTGGAGGTTTTGGACTTCTTAAGGGGCCGCAGAGAAATAGAGTCTTCATCTTCAGTACTGTCCCTGTTTCCAGCACGCTGCATGGCCGAATTCATGAGATCATTTCCAATCCGTTCTTTTTCTGCATCACGCTCCTTTCGAGCGTTTTTACAGCGTTTCGTTGCTCTAAAAGATCATCCCGAGCATTGCGCATGCTCATCAGTAGTTCTTCTGGCTCTCCAACTTCCCCTCCTATCCCTGACATTTTTGGTTCTTGCTATCGTCGCGATCGAAGGAATTCTGTAGACGTTGATAGCGGTCCCGGACGCTTTTCCAAGTGACTTGCTGCGTTACTGCCTCATTGCCGTTTATTGTGTCAGAAGCGATCTCAAATCTCTTGCGGGACTCCCCGAACGCGGCGAGATGTGCACGTGATGCTGCAACTTCTCGGACGATTACAAGATCTTCTTCGCTTGTAAAGCGGGAATGGCGCTTTCTTCTGCAAGCGGCGGCGGCGAGTTCTTCGTCAGAGAGAGTCAAAACGTTGGCCATATTGGTTTCAGTGAGTGTGGGCAGGATCGTTGAAAAGGAATAGTTATAGTGGATGGAGGGAAGGTAGAGAGGGAGAGAGGGAGAGAGGGGGAGTGAGAGAGAGGGAGAGTGGGATAAGAGCGCCGTTCCAGGTCTGAAGATCGCGGGAAAACGTCCGCCGTATGGTTTCATCTCCTGGACATCTGTCCTGAAATGTTCCATTTGGCGCGATTGAAGTGGTGACTAATGGGTCATTTTTCTGCTTTATTTCTCACGTCTCAGCCAGAATTCTGCTCACCGCCCCACGTGTAACTCGTGTCATGAATTCCTCACAATTTCCAAGCAGAATTTTGCTTGCGTAATCTCTCTATTTTTGAGTAGAGATATCGTACTTACCGCAACCCCCAGTATAAAATCTCCCTCTACAATAAAATGCAATTTTTCCCTAAAAATATCTCACAACTTGTGTGAGGATTCTGGTACCGTGCAGCAACCGCGGCTTTCCGGGCCGCGGTTTGGGTCGCGAGTACAGTAGAGCCGCACGTGCGTCTTCTCTCTGCCTGAGTGTTTTCTAACGGATTTTCCGGACCTTTCTCTCGCCAGGAACAGGGCGCAGATCGCAATAGTACAGGAAAGTTGCCATGCGCAGCGCAAGCTGACAGTGCAGTAAGGGCACAGTGTGTAGCCATCATGGTTCCAAAACTTGCAACCGCACCATGATGGGTTATAGAATAGCTTACAAGCGCCAATAGAGAACAAGACTCCTCTTTCCGGTACGGCAGTTGAGTTTTATTGTAAGGCAGAGGGAGACCTCCCCACACTTGTTTGCAGACGGACTTTCTCGTTCCCAACAGCAGCGTACATATACATATATATACATATATACAAATAAAAAAGGGAAAAATCCAGTACTTCTTTGAAGTGCCTGTCGCCTCGAAGTTGTACGTGCCAGGGTCATCCTTCAACCCCTGAATATGTGCAGCGCGATTCGTTTTTCACAAGGCTCACACGCATGAGGATTTGGCGAAACGAGTAGGCAGCCAGCGTGAGGAAATAACGAACAGGTTAAGAAAGGCATCAAGTAGTGGCGAATCTCAGTGGGCGATCAACACGATAGAGTGTAGTCCGGTTCACCCCGGGAGCCTTGAGGAGGAGGCGGCGGCACCATTTCGCTGTGATCGTGACATGTTACAGGTGTCGGGGGGAAATAGTCTTCATTGTGATATTTTCCAAAACGAAAAAAAAAAAAAACTCAAGTCGCCGGCGCAAGGGTACTGTACTGGACCATGGTTGCAGTGTGGGCAATCTGGGGTAGTATTTGTGTATCATGGTATGCTTTATTCAAGAGATCTCTTTATTCAATGACTATTGTTGCGAATCATGTAGTACTGGGTAATCGTACTCGTACCCTTGGTACTGTGTACCAGGGACGCGTTAGGGTAAACAGCAAATGCCCCTGCGGTGGTGAATGGGAGCGGTGCCAGCGAGGAGGGGGAAAGGGGAGGGGGGCGGCGGGAAGAAGTGGACGGGCACAGGGCGCCATGTCGCGCTGTCTGGAACATGCACACATGTGCAACATGTAGGGCAGATGGAACCTAGACGAAGCGTTCCAACTCTTCGTTAGGAACGGGCCGTTCCTAACGGGACTATCGCGACCTCGGATATCGATGGCCACCACCTGCCATAGAAGGTGAGGTACAGATGGGGTTTTCGGTGTTGCCAATTCCCCATCGAGAGGCGTTATTGGATATTGGGTGGCCAAGCAGTGACTACATTGCAATATCGGCGTTTTTGGTGGCCGAGGAAGAAAGAAATATCATTTTTGGTTGGAGCGTGGCAGAATAGTCGTAACCCCATTGGTCGCCTCACAATTAACGATTCTCAAGATATTTGTGGCATTTCACCTACTGTACTCGCCTATGCCTCGTTTTGCCTTTCGCAACTTCTACAACTAGGAAATAACTGAAAATCAAATCGCTTCCGACTGAGAATCACTCTACTCCTCTCTGTTTCCGCTTTCCCTACACATGCAACTGCCGCTGCGTTTCAGCCCCTTGCTAAGATATTTCTCTCCAACCCTCCTCACTCCACACTTCTCCCCCATCCGTTTCACCCCTACTCGTAACAACCTATTCTCCTCGCACCTTTTACGGACTCAACTCTATCTGCGCACCACCCCATTCCTGCCACCCCACCCATCAATTTTCAAACCCTCGCTTCTCGC
>NW_005178559.1:5986-71803 GCF_000350225.1 Chondrus crispus | reverse complement strand
CGGGGACATTTCGGGTTTCTTTCTATCTCATGGCGATATTTCGGGCCACTTTTCTGCTTTCCAAGACGGCAATGTTCCGCCAGCTCCAATCGACCCACTTCAAAGTGATAATATCAAAACATTTCAATCGTTTCAAGACCACTCATTTTCTACGTGTCAAACGCCGTTGCCACAAGACCTGGGTATGCTGTCCTACAGTAACGTGGAAAGCATGGACGTATCAGGGGATACACAACTGGAGGGACCGAGCGGATCAGGGAAGGAGTCATCTATAAGTGCTGGGTCATCGAGGCGAAAATCACCAGAGTCTGGGCTCGTACCAAGAAATGGGGCTACTCAAAGACTTCCTGCAGGTTCTCTTCGTGGACAACAATCTTCCGATGTAGGGGTGATGGAAGCTGCAGCAGCAGCGGCAGCGGCTGCAGGGGAACTTTACTTGCTAAATTCGGGTTCATCAGGGTCTACTTCCTCACGAGAACAAAGAATGGCCCTACCTGTACTGGATACCAACCGAGGGCCAGACCCGGCTGGTGTCGCTCAAGCTGCCACTGCCGCAGCACAATCAACAGTTGCGGCAGTAGACCGAGAAGGAACTGCGGGGGTAATTCCTTCTCCTCAAGAAGCACAGGCGCCCAAGTCGACGAATCTAGAAACGGGTCGTAACGACGATAATTTGCAACCTCGAGAGGGGTACACCACACGACAAATGAATGATGCACGTATGGTTGTGAATGAAGCTAGTCACAAGGAAAGTCAACCTAATGCGTTTGCACCAACGCGACAACGGTTTGAGGAAATTTCCATGGGTGAAGACATGCGTAGATTAGAAAATGACCACGGCAATGGTCACATCTCCAAGGTTGCGTTGCAGATAGAATGCCGATTTGACAGACTATCACAAGATCCTCTCTCTACACAACCGAACACGGATGTGCTGGGAGAGATGACCGTTAGGGGCGGAGGAGAAATTCTGCAGAGAGGAGGACATGACATTATGGATGACTTAGAAATGCCAGAGCATGAGTTCGGAATGTTTGACTCCATCGACCTCTCCCAGTTCGAACAAAGTTCCGGGGGCGGACTAGGGTACGCACTATCTGGCTATGGATCCAAAGTGCTCGATTCGGACGAAGGTTAAGGCTATCGATTGACGACTTTCAAATATCACATGCTCTTGGGTTTGGCTGACTGTAAAATTGCAACTATTTGACTACACATAGCCCACCACTAAATATCTAGAGATCATCTCTGCAAGGTAGCGTTGTGAACTCGTCAATTTTTTAGATACCTCTTTTTTTCCGTTTTGTTCCTTCTTTCCTGCATTGTCCCCGTCACAGTTACAGCCGGTCTCTCTACATGCGAGGTGTTGAATCTCGCGGATGACTGGAAAAGAATGAATGTAGATAGTATAAAACAAAACGACAATGTAGAGGTATCTAGTAGATACCTCTACAGTGTCGTTTTGTTTTTTCTTATCTGCGATGTCCCCGTCACAGTTGCAGCCAGTCTCTGTAAGTGCGAGGTGTTGAATCTCGCGGATGACTGGAAAAGAATGAATGTAGATACCTCCACATTGTCGTTTTGTTTTTTCTTATCTACGATGTCCCCGTCACAGTTGCAGCCAGTCTCTGTAAGTGCGAGGTGTTGTATCTCGCGGATGAATGAAAACCTACCACAATCTGTCGCATGTAGCCGATCTCCTGTCCGCCACCGCAAGACGGCAGACATGCGAGATCTGCGAAGTCTTTTCAGTGCAGCGGGTCACCCTCAAAAATCTCTATACGTAAAATAACCAAATTCCCACCAGCCAATTGAGTTTGGTCATTTGATCACCTACCGGTGGTGATGCTCTAAGGCCATCTTTTCAGATACAGGGGGGGTCTCCTCAATAGTCTCGCTTCGAGGCATGACAAATCTGTCTGTTAAGCAATAGTTTCTGATTCCAATCACGAAAAGCACGAATGCAGCTGGAGTGTGCCCAGCTTTTTTTCACACTTCTTATCGCACTAACTTGGCGAATGGTGTCGCTTTCCACACTCACGACGCTTGGGCAGTTCTCACGTTGACGTACAGAGTTCGTAGCGGACTGATGCTGTGGGCACGGTGTTGGAAAAGCCAGGAGACAAATGGAGCATGGAGCGCATCTGGCGGGCCGTATCCCTGACAAGCGCTGCATGCTTCCATATTTTTACGGCTGGAACCATGCGTCTCCTCAATACTGATGTCTCGGCGGGTACCCGTGCCGGATACGGCGATACACGAAAATATCTAGGACCCAAATATCTAATCTACAAGAACGGGCACCTATTTATTGAACACTTTCTGTTTTTTTGGAAAATTTATTTTTTCTTATTGAACGCCACGGTGCATTGACAAGTGGTTGAAACGTCAAATTTTATTCGTTTTTCAAGTTCGGAAAATCAGATGCAGTCCAGCCCACATGCTCCACCCTCGTAAAAAACCTCATGTTGCACTTGAGAACGGGAGAGCATTCTTCGGGTCTAGCATGGCGCTTCTAGTGAGCATCCCACTGAGAGCAAAGTCTGGGCGCGTTTCAATTTGATTCGTTTTTCAAACGTTAAAAAAAGTAAAATTTGGGGTGTTCAACTTTGCCATTCACTGTTCAAAAAATAGGTACCTGCTCTTGTACGCGGGGCGTCGTTTCGGACCGCCTTTGCCGGAACCGAACACGCGACCCCGATGCCATTTTCACGCGCGGCATGCGCCGCCGCGGCGCGGCGGACCAGCCGCGCGCAAACGAAGCGCCACAATCTCACGACGGCGAATCTCGGGACATCGCCCTAGCGAGATCTCTTGCTCTGGCAACCCGATCGGCGCGCACGTCCGCGGCGGGGCCGGCGTCTGCGTTCCCTTCGATCAGAATACTATGATCTGTGGCGGGCGGGGCACGGCTCTGCAGACCGCCTAGCTGCCTCTCCAGATGGGCGAGGCGCTCCTCTATGTGGCGGCCTTGAAGTGCGGCGTGGGCCAGGCCCTCCTGCGAGGAGGCGGGTGCGGGCGTGTGTGCGGCCGGGCTCCCGGGGGCCGGGTCGAAGATCTTGTCGTAGATAGCGTGGTCGCCGCCAAACTGGTACGTCGCGACCCTGAGGAAGAGCAGCAGCACGGCCGGCGGGATCAGGGCCATCAGGAAGTTGCGCAGGTGCCAGTCCCAGCGGAAGTGGCGCGGACGCGCGCGCCCGCGCGCCGTGGACGCGGGCGAGGTGTCGAAGAGCGCGCGGAATTGGGCGGCGGTGACGCCCGGATTCGTCGCGGCGGGCGGGCGGCGCACACCGCGCGAGGTCGAGAGATGCCGCGTGAGGGCCGTTGAGTGGCGCGGGAGACGCGAAACTAGAAGGCGGCTCGCGGCTTGCATGGCTTGATGGCACGCTTGAGTGACCCGGCTGGACGGGATAAGTCTGTGTTGGTTCGCTCAGTGAACCAACACAGACATATCCCGTCAGCGAACTTCGCTGAAGAAGGTTGGGTGGCTTTTGCGTGATGATGTGGTGCTTGGGGTACAGGGGGGGGGGACGCGCAATAGTGCCGCTTTCATTATTGCCACCCTCGAATTAGTGCCGCCAAAACCGGCAGACACAGGTTCTGCCACGTGTCATGCACGACGTCGTCATCGGCCACTCCTCATGCGCCTCAGCTCAATTGGTGACGTGATGGCACCTCACTCAAAGACCCTAACATGAATCCTGAAAAGATCGCCAAAGCGAAGCGTACGCGTCTTACGATTGCACAGAAAATCGAGGTTGGGCATCTGCTGCAGGTCGGAAAGTTGGTCGAAATGAAACAGAAATTGATAAACCTATGGTGGATGGTATAGTAGGATTTCTCTCCCGACTGAGCCTGGTGCCAGAAGACGGCCTTGCAGAAACTGCAGAATTCTGCAGGAAAGATGTGGAGGAATGGATTGAGATCGAGACTAATGAGCTTGTGCCAGAAGCTTCTATTAGTGGTGCTTGCGGTTCAATACATTATGGTGGAGAGCTACAGAATCAGTCTGCCAGTGATGCTATGATGGATGATTGTGTGGCAGAAGACGAGTGTGAAATTACGGAGAGGCGGGCCGTACCGAGTGCTGTAGTACTAGCAAGGTTGTTTGGATCTTTGGAGAGTCTGGGTGTGGAGTGCGATGTGAGCAATGCCTTTTCGCACTTGAGGTCCGCAAAACGAGCTTTTCTAGAAGCTAGGCATGAGAGACAGGTGAAAGGCAACAACAGCAGACTCTAATAACAGAGTTCTGGCCGGGTAGTGATTCTGTTTTCTGGTTGTGCCGCTCCGAATTAGTGCCGTATTATTAGTCCTTACACAGGGCGGCACTAATGCGTAGGGTCGACTGTATACTGTGTTCGTGCGATCTTACAGAGTTTAATGGTGTGTTTTTAACGATAATTATACGCATTGTGCGGCCGAGCTGTAATGGCATATTGGAGGGGCAATGGTGTCTGTGACAGGTTTTTGGCAAAATTAATTTTAATTTCTGCGCACAACTTTAGTAGAATTGCCAAGATTCAGAAGCTCTATTGATCTGAGGGTCATTCTATGAGTTTTTCGAAGCTGGAATTTGGAAATCAGAAATATGACAGCAATGCAGCGATTTCCAATTTCCGTCTGGCCGTTCGGTCTATAACATTTAGAAACTTTTCACAGACAACCAATAATATCGCACTCGAGTACTAGGTGTGCACCCTTGAAGTGCTCATACTCGATCGTTCCCTCTGCGACTGCCATTGCAGATACCGATGCCTGCTCGTTTCAATCGTGAAATTATTCCCTCTGCCACATGCAATTTAAGAGAAAGATGGCTGCTCGTTTCCTCTACGTGACTAGGCGGCGTCTCCCGTTCCGCAGAGTATTGCAGATCGAGAAAAAAAGAAAAATCAGAGAGACGTTGCAAATAGTTTTCTCAACAATCTTACAGGCGTCAATTAGTTGCCGTGTTCCTCCTCAACGGACGATCACAGTCATTAGAGAAAGTTTCTGTCTCGAAAAACATCTGGCGTTGCTTGGTGAAGACCTATTTACAAAACTATATCGCCTCTCTCCGGCACAATTTCAAGACCTTTGCAAAAAGTTGCGGCCGGTGCTAGAGAGGTCTCAAATTCGACTAAATTGCACAAACGCAACGAAAAGCGTTGAAACTATGCTTTGCATCACAATGCGGATTTTAGCAGGGGCTAGCTACTTAGATACTGGTTGGTCTTATGGTTTGGCAACGTCTACCACATACCCATTCTTTCATGAAACATTGCAAGCCCTCAACAAAGTGCTTGCACCCATCGAATTTCCGACCTCTATCCCAAGTTGCCAAGCAGCAGTGCAGCAATTCCAAAGTTTGCGCAATTCGCCCCTAGAAGGTATCATCGCAGCAATCGATGGCATTGCTATAAAAGTACGCCAACCTACGTTGCACGACACTCCAGATCCACGCAAGTACTTCAACGGAAAAGGGTTCTACGCTTTATGTGTGCAAGCCGTTGTTGCGGCAGACTACAGATTTGTGTTTGTTTCTGCCCGCCATGCGGGTAGCACTCATGATTCGACGGCATTTCAAGCCACGCTATTGTATTCGGTAGTGAAACAAGGGGGTCTGCCTTCATGGGCATGCATTGCGGCCGATGACGCCTATGCTAATAGTCAGCGTGTGTTGACACCATACAATGGATTTGGCCTGTCCCAGAGACAGGACGCGTTTAACTTTTATTTGTCGTCTTGTCGCATCACTGTTGAGCAAGCCTTTGGAATGCTGATTTCTCGCTTCGGCGTTTTTTGGTCACCCCTTCGTTTCTCGGTGTCTTGCAGTACTCTAATTGTTGTTGTTTGCTGCAAAATTCATAACTATTTACTTGAAAGCGATGGTAAAAACTATTTCGAGACTCTGGATACAGCACAGGAGAACGATGTACGAGGAACGCCTTTCGTGCATACACAAAATAATTGGCACATGGAGCAAGCAATGCAAAGAGGGCGGGTTCGCGTAAGGGAAAATACAGAAGAGAGGGACAAAGTTGCAGATATGTTACGTCGACTTGGTCTCATACGACCCCCAAGGAGACGGTAGCTCCTTTGTGGAACGTGGAAGCTGACGCCGGTTCTCGGCGATGTTAGAAGCCCTGTGTGCTTCGACGATGCTGAAGGTAATGAGGAGAATAGAGGACGGGCTTGTGAAGTGATCAGAAGAGGAATCGCATGGAAAGACAGTCGCATGCCGCGTTGCACCTCCCAATGAGAATATTTAGGAGAATAGACATTCGTGCCATCCTTCTACTTGTAGTACAACAGCGCGAAGGCAACGGCGCCACCGCTGCCGCCCCGGGATACAGTACGATGGGCTGTAAGCGCGAGAAGAACTGTAAGGAGTTATATTTACAGCACACGGCCGGTGCGGAGTACAGTAGTACCCCGCTGGTTACATGTGTAGGATCCGAACGGTAAGTAATTAGTAATTAGTAGTTAATGGCACAAATTAGCCAATTTAGCACAGTAGCTGGTATACAGTAAGTAACAGCTACTGTAGCGGGACAGGTGTCCTGGCGTCCCACTTAGGGGTTAAGACCGGGGGCACCTGCCCCGTTCCAGTAAACGGGGGCAGACTCGCCTCCCTTCCCTTTACGGCTTTTTGCTAACTCCGTCCGGTTTTACCTCTAAGTCTCAGGCTTCTAACCCGTGACCGGCCGTCCGGATCTAACACCACCGACCGGCTGCGCGTCACCGGCCACGTGAGCCTTCCCTCTTTTCGAGTCCTTCCGTACGGTTTGCGCTCGCGTGGGTTACCCAGCGGCGCGCGCTCCCTTACCTCTAACCCCCCTCGTTCCGAGTGGTCGGGACGAAGGTAGTTATACCACATTTTGGTACTCTTGTGGAGGGTATAACTACAGAGGTTGAGCCCGCACTGGATCGCCAGCGCAAGCAACTACCGATCGGATTGAAAGAGGTCGAAAATCACCGCGTCGATCGCCAGTGATCATCGACGATGAACCGTACGGACTCCGCCGGAGAAGATACCGCCTCCGGGCGAGCAAGTACCCGCAGTGGCAGAGGCGCACAGCGCCCCCGGATCGACAACCCGGAAGCCCTGCTACGCCCGCCGTCTACCAGGGGCCAGAAGATCCCTTCCGTGTCGGACACCACCGCCGGGCTACCGGCTGGTGGGGGGAACCGCGTACAAGTACTGTACGACGCGTTACTCCCGCGACTACAAACCTGGATGGAGGATTTCCTCGCTGAGGAAGTACCTCAGGTCGTCCAGGTTTGCCTCGACCGAACGGCACCAAGACTGGTGGCGGAGCATGCGGACACCGCGCTCCGCGCCCTGCTGGACAAGAAGATCGCCCCCTTCGTACGCGACGAGGTGGTGGCAGCGCTCGCCGCGGAGGAGGACGAATCTCCGACCGCATTGGCTCTAAAGGGAGCTATTAGCTCCGCCGTGGCCATCCGTCTGGCCACGACATTTACCGAAACGGGAGGCGCGGTACCGCCGCCGGCGCCGCGCCGTGAAACCGTTCCGGACTCAAGCTTTAATATCGCTGATCCGATCGGCGCCGTACCCGGGATTGATAGGATGGACCCTCACCCGGAGGGCAGAGCCATCTATCTCCCAACCGTTCACGGTGCTACAGGGAGGACCACAGAAAATGTCCTCCCCATACACGCCGGTACGGGCGACCCCCGCGGGACAGACAACCGCCTGGGGCTCCCCGAGACAGAGAATCGGGACCCGTACCGGTTGAGCAGAAGACGTGCACCCGGCACGCACAGGACCGAAGCGGAATACACCCGGTATTCCGACGCAGAAGACCCCCGTCACAAGACGGATGAAGACCGCGAGGAACGCCGCTGGCGATACCGCGATAACCGCGAGGCACGCCACGGGCGATACCGCGATGCCGGAGGGGGAGGATACCCCTCCGATGATGACCCATCCGGTTCGGAAGACTCTCGTAGGCAAAGACACAGGGCACGCCGCGATAGAAGCCGAGATTGGCACCGGCACGACCCATCCGACTCGGAAGACTTCCGAGTCCGATCGGATGAGGAGCGTCGTCGCTCGAGCAGACACCGCCGGGCTGCCCCGACGAGCGACGAGCGACGGCCCACGGTAATCAGGCCCCTCAATGACCTGTTTACCAAGGCCGTCAACTACAAGACCTACCGCCTGGAACGGCGTGGCTCGCGCTACGACTCCACAGTAGCGCGGCACATTAACCGTTACCGGAAAAAACTGGACGTGCAGATGAGGTCCCACACGTTCAGCGGTCAAGATCCGATTGCGGTATTGGGACTCCTCGCACGCCTCAAGATGGCGTGCGACCACAACGGGATCACCGAGGGAGCCGCCGTGTGGTGCTTCCAGTTCTACCTCACCGGTCAGGCTCACGCCCTACTCCAGTCCCGTCTCAATGGAAATACCATGGCGGTTGACGTGGAGCGGCGCGAACTGCTCAGGACGTACCCGCAGGTCGTCAACTTTTTGTTGCGTACCTATGCGACCGATGAGGAAATTTCCGAAGCGGTTTGGGACGTGACCTCCTTCCGTCAGAGTTCAAAAATGACGGAGGAGGTCTACAGCAACTACCTCTGGGACAAGGCACTCCGCTGCGGTACGGTATTCTCCGACAGGCGGTTGAAGTCCCTGTTCGTCGAGGGGTTACTGCCCGCCACGTGCGTGCAGGTTCGTAATTACCTCGCCACGCACCCCGATGTGGACTACCAATCCGTCGCTCGCTATGCGCAAGCGATCGGGGAAACCAATCGGGCTTCCCGTCGACAAGGGATGTCAGCCATGGCTCACCGAGGGCCGTCCGGAGTGGCTAGAAGATTCGACCGCACCGCAAGGACGAGGCCCGTGCTGTCGGTTGAGTCGGCATCCGACATCCCGACGGCCGGGGGATTTGCTGAAGAAGCAATCCTGGCCGTGACGGACCAAACCGCCACGCCAACCTCGATGAGCTCGCCACCGACGAGTTATTATCCGTCGCCGGCATCGTCGACGGCGAGCGCCCCAGTTCCACCCGCCAACCCTGGCGACGTGCGCACAGGACCGTACGGGAGGCAAGGGCAGGATCCACGCGTCCGGTTCTCCGGCGGGAGATTTCCCGGACCGCCACCGTGCCGGTTCTGCCTGGACACCACGCACCGACAAGAGGGGTGCCCCGTCGTTGCCGATGCGAGCCTGCGGGCCAAGCTTCTGGAGGCACGAGAGGCCAACTACCAGAAGCTACGCATCCGGCAAGGTCTCCGCCCGGGATCCCCGTTCAACCGCCAGGGGCCGTTCGCTTGGCGAAACCAGCGCCAAACGGCCCCCGCGGGCGTCAACGTGGTCGAGGAACCGCACCCCGACCCAGCCCGCGGCGGACGGAGAACCCGAACCCGCCGCAGAGTATGTGGTCAGCCATCTGGTCGGTCACCGGGAGAACCGCACAGGGACCCAGTACAAGGTCCGCTGGTATGGCTACTGCCCAGCGGACGATACCTGGGAACCCGCGGAGGGACTCCCCCAGGCCTTCATAGACCGCTTCTGGCGCACGCGGGCGGCAGCACGCCACCGCTAACACCGCACTGGGTAACTCAGCGCGGGGCGGGACGATCCCGCGGAGGACCTCCCCCGGGTGGCGGCCAATCGCCACAGACGCACGCGGAATCCTGCGCGTGTCACCGCAAACCCCGCGCCGGAACATCCGGCGCAGAAGGGAGCGAGGTCGCCACAGACGCACGCGGAACCCCGCGCGCGTCACCGCAACCCCCGCGCCGGAAGACCCGGCGCAGGAGGCGGCCAATCTCCACGGACGCACGCGAAACCCCGCGCGCGTCACCGCAAACCCCGCGCCGGAAGACCCGGCGCAGGAGGGAGCGAGGTCGCCACAGACGGACGCGGAACCCCGCGCGCGTCACCGCAAACACTGCGCGGGAAGACCCGGCGCAGGAGGGGGCGAGGTCGCCACAGACGCGCGCGGAACCCCGCGCACGTCACCGCAAACCCCGCGCCGGAAGACCCGGCGCAGGAGGCGGCCAATCGCCATAGACGCACGCGAAACCCCGCGCGCGTCACCGCAAACCCCGCGCCGGAAGACCCGGCGCAGGAGGGGGCGAGGTCGCCACAGACGCACGCGGAACTCCGCGCGCGTCACCGTAAACCCCGCGCCGGAAGACCAGGCGCAGGAGGGGGCGAGGTCGCCACAGACGCACGCGAAACCCCGCGCGTGTCACCGCAGACCCCGCGCCGGAGGACCCGGCGCAGGAGCGGGCGAGGTCGCCACCGACGCACGCGTAACCCCGCGTGCGCCACCCCAAACCCCGCACCGGAATACCCGGCGCGGATGGGGGGCGACTCCGCCGCGGGTCTCCTCCAGGCGGCCACCACCCGTTTACGGCGCACGCGGATCCCCTGCGTGCCACCGCCCGAGCCGTACCGGATGGACCGGCGCGGGGGGGGGAAGCTGACCCGCCGGCAGGACGACCTGACGCGGCGGTGGTCAAACGGCTTGACGCCCCGGTGCATACCCGCCGCCGAGAGACGGAACCCAGCCGCGTAAATACTGTATGGGCACGACCTCGCCGGGGCTCCAGGGCACTGTGGACCACGAGTTGCGCGAGCGGCATACACCGCCCGGCACGTGTGGCCGCTGGACCACGGCGGCGGTTCAAGACGCCTCCGATCCTCGGGGGGTACCCAATCGGAGCTCGTCAAACCGCCGAGAATCCACCCGTCGCAAGGAAAAAGCAGGCGGAAATTACCAAGGAAAAGGCCGGTTCCGCCCCAAGCCGGTAATGGGGACGCGCACCGGGTGTTGCGGGGGGAAACGGGAACCCGCCCCCGCAATGACCCGTCACGACGATAGTGCGGTCGCCCGCCCGTCGGGCCGCGGTACGCCTCAACCCGACATGGAAGGGCGGAGGGAAACCCGCAGCGGTACCCCCGACCAGGCGGTCGGGAAGATCTCACCCCGACGGGCGACCCCGGGGGTAGGCCACAGGCCGCACCCGTCGCGGTAACCCGCCACCGCAAGAGCGCGTGGGCAACCGCGCGCTACCGCTGCCCCGCGCCGGATTAACCCCGCGCGGAGGGCCCTGGACGGCAAGGAGGCGACTCCGGTCGCCGGCTTTTAATTAAGCCCAAAAGGGGGCTACGTTTTTCCTCCTAGAAGAATGGGAAAAAATCGTAGCCCCCTCCCGTTAACGGCATTGCATTCCCCGGGTTCGCCCGCGTCCAGAGGTCCCAAGACGGAAAATCCGACTTTGGGAAGGCCCAAGCGGATTTGGAAACCGGAACTGTAAAACCGCTGTTTCTGCTCGTTTTGTACAGTTTCCTTTCGTTTCCAAATCGGGGCCTCTGCGGAAAGTAACAATGGCAGGACTTACCGACCGGTTTTGGACGAACGGCAGAGCGTACCGCCGCTGGGAGCTCCCCACTGACCGCACGGACAGGCTGGCGGTCACACACCCCGCTGTCTCGCGGGTGAAGGAGCGCCATTTTTGGAAAAACGGCCAGCCCTCCGGGGGGGTGGGGGAAAATCGCTCCTTTGGCGCCGGTTTGATGATGCTCGGCGCCGGGGGAAGACGCCCCACCGCAACGGCAAGCCTACCCGGACGGTTGAAGGTACAGCGGGTCCGTCCGCTGTACTTGTAAACCAGAGTTCCCGCCCGGTTCTTCAAAAGAAAACTGTACGGGAAGAAGGGCTACGATTTCCCCTCTAGAAGGGCGAATAAAAATCGTAGCCCATATCCGAGAACGGTTCCAAACTCCTGAGGTCGTCGCCGACCTGGGACTATTTGGAAACAGAAACGTGTTTATGCCGTTTCTGACTGTTTTTTACAGTTTCTATTAGTTTCCAAATAGGAACCGTTCGGGAAAGGGACTACCGTGCGGTTTTCGCTCTCTGTTTTGGCCGACAGAGGTACCGCACGCACCGGGAAAGGTCGGAGACGTACCGGTGCGGGGCTGGCGGGGCTGGCGGGGGCGTACCCGTGGGGTTTTGGAGGAAATCGAAGGGGAATTCTTGGAAAAATGGCCAGCCCTCCGGGGGGGTCCTGGAAAAACGCTTCTTTGCGCCGGTTGTTCGATGACCCGGCGCAGGCTGAAGCCGCCCAATCCGAACGGTGGCGTACCGCGGATGGAACGGCGAACCGCTGGAGCGCTGAACTCCTCCGCGCGGGTCGGGAGATGACCGCCGCTGCGGGTGTGCATGCGGGTTTGAGGACTCGAGGAAGGTGACTACTGTACGGCCGCGTCTCCGCGGCCGACGCATGGTCTCCGTTCGGGATAGGAGACCGTCACGGCTGGCAGGGATTCTAACCCGCCGCCACGGGGACGTGTCGCGAAGTAAGGAAGGGGGTCTGTAGTACAACAGCGCGAAGGCAACGGCGCCACCGCTGCCGCGCCGGGATACAGTACGATGGGCTGTAAGCGCGAGAAGAACTGTAAGGAGTTATATTTACAGCACACGGCCGGTGCCGAGTACAGTAGTACCCCGCTGGTTACACGTGTAGGATCCGAACGGTAAGTAATTAGTAATTAGTAGTTAATGGCACAAATTAGCCAATTTAGCACAGTAGCTGGTATACAGTAAGTAACAGCTACTGTAGCGGGACAGGTGTCCTGGCGTCCCACTTAGGGGTTAAGGCCGGGGGCACCTGCCCCGTTCCAGTAAACGGGGGCAGACTCGCCTCCCTTCCCTTTACGGCTTTTTGCTAACTCCGTCCGGTTTTACCTCTAAGTCTCAGGCTTCTAACCCGTGACCGGCCGTCCGGATCTAACACCACCGACCGGCTGCGCGTCACCGGCCACGTGAGCCTTCTCTCTTTTTGAGTCCTTCCGTACGGTTTGCGCTCGCGTGGGTTACCCAGCGGCGCGCGCTCCCTTACCTCTAACCCCCCTCGTTCCGAGTGGTCGGGACGAAGGTAGTTATACCACACTACTTCCCCATCTCTCCGCCCCCGCGCCACCACGGGACTCTGCCTGTCCTACGGCCGCACACATATATGTAAACAAAATATTCTCCTGCACACCACCACATCAACAAGAGTAACACTCACACATTCAAAACTAATGGTAGGTTCGGAGGGGCAAGGGAAAGAAGGAGGGCAGGTTGATGTGTGTGAGTGAAGGAGTTGGTGCCGAGGTTTACTTGGAGCCGTCTTTCGGCGATACTTATACACTTTGAGTGTTACACTATCCCATTACTTTGGCACCTGGTAAACCGTACTCACCATATGCGCGACCAAGCGCGGTCCTCTTCTGGCCCGTCCACATTGTTCTATTTCCACCTTACGAATTGACTATTGACTATCAGTGCACAACAGTTTCTACACATTTCGAGTGACTGTAAACCATGGCCCTATGCATGCAATCGTTTCACACCTTACTAATCTGCATCCATACATGACAGAATATATTCTTGCACAATGAACAACTTGGCATCTCTCTATTCCAACAACGCAAAGTCCTGTCATATCTCAGTCCCCATACATGCCCTTGTTTCGTACCTTACTAATTTCGGTACACACTGCCAGACAACTATCACGGATAGCAACAATGTGCATCCAGACTTTCTACACATCTCACGTGATATCCGATGTGAATCACACGAGTACTGTCATCAACTTGCATCCAACGGCGCACCATAACGAGAGCACAGTACAACGTCGCATGCTGACGAGAGTGTAGTACAACGGCGCATGCTGATGCAAGGGTCGCATACAGCGTGACGCGTACACTGAATACTCACGTAAGTACATGTCTCTTGCGAGAAATACTTGTTGTACTTTTAATTCACATGTACTGTGCTCGGACACGCGCCGGACTGTATGTAGGCGACGTGTACAAGTGTACGTACACGCAGCAACCTGGCAATGTGTACATGTGTACACCGCACACATGTGTCCAGCGCCAAGGCCACACGTAATTACCCATTGCAACCATGGTGAACAACTTGAAACCCCCGAAATGATGTAATTAAAACGTATACCGATCATTCAAGATATATCACCAGCATGACTGCATATAAGTGGACAATAACAGACCAATAGAAATGCAGCATTCGAACCGACACCCAATAGATTTGCAGTATTCCCTGTGTAGCCCTATAACGGTTCGGGCCAAATGCAAATTTTCGGCATTTATGCAAATTTGCATAACCCTCCAAAAGTCCACTTTCGTCCCCAGAACCCCAAAATCTGAGACTTTACACGTGTCATGTGGTGATATGGGGTGAGGGTCCGGACCGTCGAGTCATGTACACGTGTCGCTCGATTTTGCACTTTCCAGATAACAGCATGTGGTCGCACATTTTCAATAAAAACGACCACAAAAAACCTGCACAACCGCAACAACAAGCGGTGGGGTGTGGGGACAAATCAGGGGGGATTCTCTAATGCCTCCTTCGGCCCTTAACCCCTTGCCTTTTCCTCCTCCCCTTGCGATATTCTCTGCTGTTTAGAACTCCCGTTTTCGTTGCCCGCCCCATCAATCAAGTCACTCCCGTCCTGTTGTTCTATCACCGCTTCAGTGCATGTCTCAATTCCCCCTCTTGCCATCCGCCTCCGCCCTCTGCCTGCGCTCCGAACTTTCGCTTCTTCACCGTTCTGCGCAGACGTTCCGAAATCCCCTCTACTTCACTATCATCCCTCTCTCTCATACCTACCCCTCCGCTCCGCACCTTGCTTCGACAGAGAGACAATCGCATGCCCCCCGACCTCTCGCTACCCTCGCTCACAGCTTCCTCCCTACTCCTATCTGATTCGCTGTCTTCCTTTCCATCTGCAGAATACCCCACAAGAGAAACCCCGCACATTTGCTTTTTCCCCGATCCTCGCTTTTCCTCTTCGTTCTCTTTTTTCTTTCCACATTCTTCACACTGCCCTCCTCTGCATCATCTGCATCTTCCCCAACACCCACCTCAATCACACTCCTACTTTTCCATGACCCCTCGTCTTCTTTTTTCGCATCCTCGTTTTCTCCCGCTGCCGTCACTCCTGGTCTCTTGATTTCTCTACACCTCTCATCACCACATCCAAACTATCTTCATGCTTCACGTTCCCACCCAAACTACGCGCGCTGCCCTTCCTTTTTTCCTCATCTTTCGTTGGCCTTCCGTTGTCCTTCTCAATCTTCATTTCCTCCTCGTGTGCACGAGTCAGTACCTCCAGAACCTTCTCGGCCTCGGGAAATGCGCTGCAGTATTCGCTCGTTTCCTCGTCAGATGTCCGAGAGAGAATTGCGTCTCTGAGGTAAGCGACTCTGTAGTTTTAGTGGATTTTTGCCGCTACACTCGGATCTTTGATCGGAACGACAGAATCGAAGGAGACCTTTCTTTCCAAAAAGTCTCGGTGCACCCTGAGAACCAACCCCCGTTCGCCTCCATCGCTGGACAAACTTATTGAAGAAGTCGTTTCTTCACTGACATTCTTCTGTACTGGATCGCCTTGCTTGACATCAACAGTATTGTCGGAGGTTGCAACTACTGCGGCTGCTGCGCCGTTTGCAGAGCCCTGGTCGTTCTCGCGCATTGCGTTTCCATCAGGTTCACCACTGGGAGATGTGTCAACTTTGGCCCCCATTGTTGCCCTCACATCAGACGCATGATCCCCGGGCTTGGGGTCGGGTGATGCTGACTGACACGGTCCAATGCCCGTTCCCTTCAGTTCCGCGTTGGTGCCGCGGGGGCCTTCCTTAACCTTGCGCGCGGCTTTTTCGTCGGTAGCCTTCTCAGCAGAGGCCTCAGATGTATCGGCCTTCCCCATAGAGATCGCAGAACTATCCTTTTCTGGACTTTCTTTCTTCACAGCGCCATTGTCCTTTCTCATTTGCTTATCGACACATCGCTTATTCACAGCTTTGGCTTTTTGTAATTGTGCGACTGTATTTTTTTGGGGGGGCACGGCGAATGGACATGAAGTGAATCCAGGAGGCGGTGGTTTGGGACGAGAGCACGGCGGGGGCGGGGGTTTTGAGTAGAGGGCGGAAATGAGGGGGAAAGTGATGGCGGGAGCGGGGTGGAGGGGATGGGGGCTGGACGAGGGGCGAGAGCGGCGAAAGTGGTGAAGGACTGGGGAAGGAGAGGGGACGAGGTGAGGAGAAGGGGGAATGTCCTGCGGGGGGAAGGGGCCGTCAGGGGAAACGGGAGAGCCGGTTTTCGAGAAGTGGAGGGGGGCGGTGTACAGTGATGACAAGGAGGGAAAAGGTTGGTGGGCAGAGCAGAGCATTTGAATCGGCAGTGCGGCAGGCAGCAGCGTAAAATTGCAATAAAATGGGCCCAAATTCTTCACTAGTTCTCAGTTTTAATTTTAGATTTAAAATTAAAACTCGTTTAAGGAGAAAAAGTTTGTCGAGGAGTTTCACGCGCCCGTTCTTATTCCGTTGCCGATTGCAGCTTGCTGTTGTCCAGATTTGGATGGCGGAGAGGGTGTAAAGTCAAAGGGTATACGACACAGGCGGCGAGAGAGAACCAAAATGGTGAGTGCACTTTGATGGAAGACTTGCTGCAGGGGTTGCGATAAACGGGCTGGGAGAGCGGGGAAACAGATTGGCATTTTTGACGAGCGTGAGTGCCAAGGAGGAAAGGTGCAGAGCGTTGGGCTCTGCCAGGAGGAAAATTGGGTCAAGGGAAGTCGAGAAGGTAGGCAGTTTCATCACCACGACACCCATGGAGCACTGGAAAGCTCTCGCATGAGTGTTTTCACAGTATCATTGTAAAGCGTTTTCTCCTCTACGTCCGCAGCTTCACGCTCCATTTTTTTCGCATGAGATATAGCCGTCAATAGCGCCTGCGTTGAACGACCCCGGGCCTCAGACGCCTCATACTTCGCTTTGTCTCGCTCTGCTGATTCAGTCTCCTCGGCAACTCGAGGACAGCGTGGCATGAAGACGGACGACAGGGATTCCATGCAACTATGTTGATCTCTTGAGCTTCCCTTTTCCTTTTCCGCCTTACTACTGGCTCAGGACTAATTCCATCCCCTACACCTTCCTCCCGTTGCGCATCTCTTTGTAACGCTCGTGTCGCCAATGGCTGCAGTACAGGGTGAGCTTTTAAGAAGCAAAACGCATACATTATGTAGTTTTTGCCGTTCGCAAAAAAAGCAAACCCCTCGCTGTCGCCTTGGCCTGAAGCTTCGAATGGAGACAAACATGTGCCGTAGAGCGACTTAAATTCCCCGAACTTTCGCTTTAAAACACCACCATGCCTTGTGTATGTCCTTCTCGAAGGATCAATTTCCGAAATATCTGCCACTGTGACCCTTCCGGCCAATCTCCGAAATGCTTGCGGCTCAAATGAAGCGTCATTGAACAGAGGGGAAATGTGGTCTGTCCAAACGTCGACCGGCTCGGTGTCGAGTTCCGCTCGCGTTCTCGGCTCCATCAGCAAAGAGCGTGTCCTAGTCATACGTGTATCATTTAAAACATGTAGAAGACGACAAAACTCGCTCGGGTCGAAGTCGGGTTCCCTCTCGCGCGTCCCGTCTTGTTTCTCTTGATAATCCCTCAGCAGAGGTAAACCCAACAAAACGTTTCCATCTTCCAAAACTGGAATGTCTCCACGACTCCAGTTGAGTCCCTCCGCTCCGCAAGATTCCTTCACCACCTTGACGGTGGTTTGAGGGACCTGGGAAAGGGCTACAGCAGCAGGAGAGAGAACATTTTTCTCGTTGTGGTCGGCCAATTCCAAGGCCGTATTAATACAAAATCCCTTTTGAACCATTTTAAAAGCGATGGCTTTCCTTTTAGATGATAATCTGGCATTAGAAAGTCCAGAAACTTTAATTGCCCTCAGGATCTTTTTGCAGCTTGCATTATCTATCGAAGACCATCTTATTAAATTAATTGCCTCTGCCACGTCCTGGGGGATTGCCGCCCGTGCAGATGAGGGCGTCTCCGGCAAAAATACCTCTTCGTCATCTGCGAAAACTACGGCCCCGGGAGTCACGCTTAAAGAATTAATAACTCTGCAATCTTCTTCTGTAGCTAGTCGTCCTTCCGAGTCGCTTATTTCATCCCCGCTTGGCATTTGTGTGCCTTTACGAAACACGTATCGCTCGGCGCGGGGCGGGTCGAATAAGGGTTGCAAGATGCGTTTGAGAGCGGCGACGGGCGAACGAGGGGGAAGGGCGGGAGACAGAGTTGGAGGCGTCGGCGAGGAAGGGTGTGGGAGGGGCGGAGTGTTCAGGCGTTGGCGTGCCGAGATCGAAGGCAGAGATGTAGAAGGCACTGTGTGAGGCGTGATGGTGGGAGAGGTAGGAGGTTTCGAAGTCTTGGCCGCAAACAATGGTGGAAAGAACGCACGAGAGCGGGAGCTGTGTAGAGAGGTAAGGGGCGGCGAGAGGAAGGAAACGGGATTGGGGGGGAGGGAACGTGTCTGGGTAGAGAGGGATCCGGACTGGGGAGGGAGGGAACGAGACTGGTGAGAGAGGGAACGGGACTGGTGAGGGAGGGAACGGGGCTGGATGGGGAGGGAACGGGAGGAGACGGGCAGATTGATGGATAACAAGCATTGTTGACTTTCTTATTTGGCGGGACTGCGATGGCAGTTTCATCCGTTTTCATGTAGGGGAATTCTAGATTTCCCCTACACGAAAACAGATTATGGAAAAGTGGAAACACACGTGGCAACGTAGCAGGCGCTTATTGGACATGTGGGGTATGACAAGTTTCCAAATTTCCAAATTTCCTACTGTCCAAAACATCTAGAATGCCCCTGAGGTCGGCAAAGCACGCGTTTCTCACTGCAAAACACGACAAGAACCAACGCAAAGCAGGCAGACGTTAATTTCCGATTGCATGAAAATAGATGTGACGACGTCACCTACTAATGCCATCTCTCAATAGTGCCTGTTTGCGGGGTCTCGCACGGGGCAGCACTAATGGGTAGGGTCCCCTGTACTGCCATCACATACAGTGCACGAAATAAAAATGTGGTAATGCTGCGTTTAGGGGGCGATCAGGTGCATTTTTGTCGCAACAGAAGGGTGAATAAGGAAACTTTGTAGCGCACAAGGGGTGACGGTGGTAACTTTGCAAGAGGTACCCATCCGATAGCGGTTTATTTGTAAGGATCACTATGGTGACCATATAAAGTATGAGATGACAGGAAAGGAATTTGTAGGTAAAGAGGGGCATCAACAGTTGCAAATCGTGGACAGTGCAATAAAGTGTACTGACTAACAGGTGATTTCGGATACTGCGGCGGTACTGAAGGATAGGCTACTCTGTGGTATCCCCAAATACCTGCTTCAGAGAACAGTCCTTCACTGTGTGATCCGACATCCGACACAAGGAACAGTAGTACACCGGCTTCTTCTTTGCGGCAGGGCCTTTTTCGTACCAGTTTTTCTTACGCCTCCCAGCCCTCTTGACCGAACGCCCGCGTGGTGGCCGCAAGGCTTTGGGAATTTGCATGTTCTGCCTCTTCGCAACGAGCTTCTTTGCATTCCATATTACATCATCGACGCAAGCTTGCGAAGGAAGGTGGTAGTCAACATTTTCGTATTGTTTAACTCAAGCTGCCATTAGGTGGCGCTCTTCAATAAAGCGAAGAAGATTGCTTGCTCCATGCTTCTCAATTAGAACAGCAATTCCATGCCAACACGGAGACCCAGAACCGTCTGTAGAGTAAGCACAACATAATGGAGGGTTTTGGGGAATCTTGCTAAATGTGACATGGCGCAGCACAGTTCCGTTCTGCTGACTGGCTACTGTCGCCTCCATTTGAGATGTCCCATCTAAGAAACGGACTGAGGACTTATATAGGCGCGCTCGCTGAATTAGGTTTGCGAGGTGATTCTGTGCGGGGTGGGACCGGAGATGGACAAGATAGGGCGCTTTCTTGACGACGCAAAAAGTTTGACCTTTGCAGAAGAATAACCCTCGTAAGCATCTTCTCAGGCTCACCCGAACGTATATTATTCCTTAGGTTCGGCGACATTTGACTTTCTGCTCCTTGCGACGTCATGAAAAGGCCTTGTAGGTTTGAACATGCTCTGTACACTTCAGAATCCATGAAGCGACCCAAAGAGGTCTTCTGCTTTTCCGAAAACTCAGCTTTCAGGGCATAAACTCGTTCTCTTGAGGGAGCGTTGACAGCTAGTTCATATAAAAGAATTCCTACCCCCTTGTGTGATCCTAGTTGTGCAGACATGTTTTTCTTGACGTGAAGGGGATCAAGGACCAAGGACGCATTTTTCATCGCATCCCTGTACGCCGCGTCAATAGATTTCTCTTGATCGACGATTATCACCCATTTCTCAATATCAAATCCAGGGATGTCGGCACATGCCTTGAACACCCGAAGCCATGACTCTTTGTTCTCCGCACCCACGAAGTGAGCAAAGACAATGGGGCAAAGCTGATGACTAGCATCGTACCCAACTACTTGAAATGTTGTCCCATACGACTGCATCCCCACTCCCTCACAGTGTGCGGCATCCGCGCTTGCTGTGAGACGGCCAGTATCCCTGCAATTATCCTTCGTTCTGGAAATGTCGTGCTTGAGATCCCCTAAAATCCTCGATTACTGGTCATTTTACACTACTATACCGGCGACACGCTTCGACTTTGTTGTTTTGGACCGGCGAGAAAAGAGATCCGAAGGTCACATCTCGCTTTTCGGGTCCATCATGCTGCTGTTTTTCCTCCTTTCCTCCCGCTCTTGCAACAAAAATTCATGATTCGGACCCTGTTCACAACAGAAAAGTCAATTTGACCCGTCTGTTGCCACCAAAATGCACCTGATCACCCCCCTAACCGCAAAATCTCCCCCTTCTCGAAAAGGTCAATTCCCGACAAAGGTCAATTCCCGACAAAATTAAACCCGCGTCCAGCTGTTAGAAAAGTCTATTAGACCTTTTTAATAGTTGTCCATTAACAGGGCACATACTTGTGCCATACAGTAGCCATGTGAGTAGCAACGGAAGCGACCCATAGAATAATATACAGAAATTTAATTACTCAATACATCCCGCGTCTTTAATTTTTTAATACTAAAGGTTCACTATTATTAGCTGGGCATAAGTCAATACAGTCAACCACACCGAGTAGGGCACCCCCATGCAAGGTTCCAACAACACGCAATATTCGCATCTTGCACTAATGAATGGGGTCACACAAAATACTCGTTTACAAGCGTCTGGCGCCTCTCGGCACGACTCTGCTCAGCGTGTGCAGTGTGAGCTCCCTGACCAGGGTCGGCAGGTTGCGGCCGCATATGCGGCCGCGTCTCCGGCTCATACTCGTAGTTACGGTATGCGGAGTAGAGTTGCTGCTCTTTCGTCACAAAGGGTCACGTGTAGAGGGTGTCTCCCACGATGCGGCAGATCCAGCAACGACGGTACTGGGAATTGCGCTGCACGATCGACTGTGCCAGCCTCACCTGTTCCTCCGTTAGAGCGTGAACGTGAGAAGGGATCAAACGCTCGATGCGCTTCGTGATATCCACTTCCGCTGTGCTTTTCGGGTCTTCCGTCGACCTGGCGGTGTTAAACGTATCAGAACTTGTCGATTCGGCGACAGCTCGTCCGGCCAGGATCAATACGGGATCAAACTATGCGCGCTGTGACGCATCGAGTCAGCCAGCATTCCCAGCCACGAGATTGCTTGGGTCTTCGTGTCCCGTGAGATACAACGTCGAGCCAAAAGACGAAGGTGCCTTCGGTGGGCGTACTCGAAGCGTCCGTTGCGCGTTCGCTCCGATGTCGGGTAACGCTTTTCCCGAACGGGCTCGGTAGGTATTACTATCTGCCAGCGCGATGCAACGAACAGCGCAAGGTCCTTCCGTTCGCCAAACGGAAGGCGTAAAACGGTCTCGGTTACGGCATCTCTCGTTTCGACAGCCAATCCGCGGATGAAGTAGTTCACCAGCGCGGCATCAGAGAACACGGCGGTAAGGAGTACGCGAGATTTTCGAGTCGATCACCGTGCATGTTTTCAATTTATTGCGGTAGTTGACGAATCGTAGCGACCTTCTCGTAGGCATCGTTGATAACGTCGTCTGTAATATAGCAGCGGATTGGCAGGTTTACCAATCCGGGCCACGAAATTGATCCAGCGCTGCGTACAGAACCGGATCGTAACGCCGTCATCGTGTAAGAAGTGGATATACGTTCTGCGTCACGCTCCAAGAAATGAGCGGTGACTCGTACAGCTACGCCCTCGTTGAGGCGCTGTCCGTTAAAGGTGATGCTGTTTTCCTTCAGAAAGGACAGCAGTGTTATCGGGGAGGAGCCATCAAAGATCTTCATCGTAGGGCGAATGCCTTGGCAACGCCTCACATACTTGCCACTTCGTCCGGCATCGGTCTGTGAGACGAGAATAGAAGTATCGTCGAGACAATAGAGTCGATAGTCGACAACGTGACTGAACTCTTGAAGTAAGGTCTTCGTGGGCGCTATCCCAGGCTCAAGGGATCCTAAATGACCGAAGGGCGTCACAGCGAGTGGCGGTGATGGCGTTTCCGGTCGGTATGGAATCTTGTGGGACACAAACGCAGGGGCCGTGGCCCGTGCTTCACAAGCGTGAGGTTCGTGACAAAGCTCATTCGGTTCCGGACTATCGGAACCTGTAGGAAGAGGGTCAAAAGGGCGCAACAAAACCAGAATCGCCCGAGACACGTCGCGAGCGTTCGCGGACATTAAGAAGATATCTGATCCTCTCTCTCGCAGCCGATTCGCGCGGCTTCGTTGCTGATTCACTTGAGCGGCTAAGCGTGCGAACACGCCCATTTGCTCGGCGGTCAGGTCAGTTGACCTATCGGGGAAAAGGCTCTCGCAAAGGACGAGTCGAGATTCGATCGTATCGACGTGAGCTCGGAGGCTCTTAAGTCCTTGCGTGAAAGATTGGCATCGACCCAACATTAGGTCACGGAGAGTGTCTCGGCAATTCTTGTAGACATCATCCTAGACGTCGTTACGGAGCGCTTACCGTATATCCTTGAGGTTTCGAAACATCCTCTCCTACGAATTCATGTCGGGAGCACCTTGAGTTCGGCAAAAGTCGGAAGCATGTTCGACGACTCCGCTCGGTTCAACCGGCGGTGGGATCGGAGCACACGGTTCGGCGGCTTCGGAATCAGCGAGGGAACGATGAGGCGAACTCATATCGACGAGGCGACGGTTGCCAACGATATTGCTTTGCGCAGCAAACGTAGTTTGCGCTCACACTTCTAGGTCGGGAGACCAGTGTAGTACAACGTGCTGTGCTCGACTGGCTTCGGGTAGCGGGATGTGCGACTTGTCGTACTGTAGTTCAAGGCGTGCGAGACGCGAGGAGTGCCGTGCACACATGTAGTAAGAACCACAAAACAAGACAGAAGGGAGGTCGGTACCTGGTGGTAGAGGTTTTGGTAGAGCGGTGTGGGTTCGACACAACGATGCCACGCAAGGCAAATCGACGTCCTCGACGTGGAAACTCGACTCCGTGCAGAGGCGACGTCGTCACGGAGGACGAATCCGGGCGCTATGCGGAGCGCTCGTCGTGCGTTACCCCTGCAGTGGAGTACTTTTCGTTGTACTCGATGTACAAAAGGGAAGACGAAAACGTAGTCAGGCGAAAGACTTTCGCACAAGACCAAGGGACAAACGGGTCCGCCCTCGAGATGATGCCGCCACGTTGATCGATGATGCTCCCTCGAGTCCTTCCCCTTCCTTCCAATATTGTATCTAATACTGTAGTCCCCGTTCTTACAGCGAAAGACTGTAACGGTACGACTACACGTCGGGCAGTAACGGTCCTGCACTTGGGCGCCAGCGAGGTACGCCGGTATCAATCACTACACGGTATGATTCGAGAACAGTACGTACACGAACGCGAATTGCCTTGCCCAACAGAAAAGCCTTGCTTCGGGCGTCTATCCCAAGTCTGAGGCCCCACCGTGGAACAACACAACCAAAACGGAATCATGCAGTGTGTTGGATGACAATCAAGAAGCCTGGGTGCAATCGAAGAAATTCTTGAACGACGATATGGTCTACTTCGCTGGATTCGACTTAACCAATATCAGAAGACTCCCATATGCGCCTTGTCTGCGTATAATTGCAAGGTCGTTGCGCGCATGGGGCTCTCCAAGAATTCATTGGGAAGTGCACTTACTGTCCTGGACACAGGGGCAGGTCTAAACTTGATCCGATTGGACATGCTGTCACGGGAAGCCAAAAGTTAAATTGACAATTCAAAAGAGCTGGTCTCATTATCAAGCGCTTCTAATCACCACCTTGAAACTCTTGGAATAATCCATCTTGCCGTCGCGCTAGGTGGCTATCACACGAGACAGCCCTTCATCGTCGTGAGACGATTAGGCGTGGAAGGCATATTGGGATGTGCGTTTCTGGACGATCACGTTTCCGCCGTTAACATCCGAAGACGAACCGTCGAGCTAAGCTCCGGAGATGAAGTACTTATTCAAAGGAGACTTGCGATGACCCCCATCAACCGTCCGACAGGGGAATGCCCCGAAGTGAGAACTAAACGAAACTGGGACCTATTTCTTATAGTTACGAAGGCCGTCGATATTCTGGCAGGCTCGGAAATGCCTGTTGAAGTCAGCTGCGCAGCCTCCGGCACTGCAGTCCTTGAGAAAAGACTGCAAGTGTGGCTAAGAAAGTAAGTCAGCCTGTCCAACGGATGCGCTGACATACGTGCTCATGTCCCATCTTTAGTCCGCGTTGCAAACTTCTCAAGGTCAGCGACCAAGCTTCAAAAAAGAGAGCGGATTGGAATTGCTGTGACTGCACGCAATTAAAGTCTGTCGGTCGACTTTGGTCTGCCAACCAGAGACATATCACGAGATGAAGAGGGGGCAGGGCCTGGCCTCCTGTCGCTTGTACCGCCGGAAAACTATATTCACGAAGACAAAGGGTCGATTTGGACAGATAGTGATGACTCAGAGCTCGATCATCTGTCGGACGACAATCGACGCAAGGTGCGAAAGCTCCTCCGTCCATTTGCCAAAATGTGGCAAGGTCAACCGGGCTCCGTGGACATAACATAACAAAGAATACCGTTAGTCCCGGAAACCAAACCGGTTTGCTGCCATCCATATCGAGCAGGGCCTGGGGCCAGGAAAGTCTTGAAACAATCCGTACAGGATATGCTGGACAAAGATGTCACCGAGCCCGCTCAAAGTGAGTGGGCTAGCCCAGTGGTGCTTCTGCCCAAATCAGATGCATCGCTTAGATTCTGCGTTCACTACAGAATGCTCAATGCCACCATTTTGAAAGATCATATCCATTGCCAAGAATGGAAGACTGCCTGGATTCGCTTGGGGATGCTAAATGCTTGACAAGCCTCGATTGCAAGCCAGTGGTTATTGGCAGATCCCCGTCGCGGAAGCAGATAGAGAGAGGAAAGAGACAAGCGGGGCTGCGCCCTGTTACAGACATATCCAGACATAAGGCGCCATCCAGTGGGATTTTGGAGTGATTCCTTGAATCCAGTGGAAAAGAATTACAGCGTCGGGGAAAAAGAATGCCTTGCCATAATTTGGGCAGTGCGAATTTTGAGACCATACCTCGAGCGGAAGCACTTCGAGCTCTACCCAGACCGACAATCCTTAAAGTAGATGATGAGTGTAACGGACGCCAGTGGCAGGCTTGTTCGATGGAGACTCCGGCTGTTGGAGTTCGATTTCACAATCAAGTACTGCAAAGCGGCAGTGAACTGCGTCGCAGACGCTGTATCAAGGCTGCCGACATTTGGCGAGTGTGATGTCGAACCTCAATCAGATATTCCGTGTTTCTGGTTTCAAAAGAACAGCGATTGGATGGATGGAGATCAAGATGACGAAGATGTCGAGATCGAGCGCAGGCGCAATGCAAGCACGTCAGACTTTAACAGCGAGGGGATCTGAGTCGTGAATGCTGAGAACAAGTATCTATCTCCAGTCCGAATCGAAGAGCTGGTGACCTCCCAAGCTAACGATAGATACTGTCAAATGTTGAAAGAAGAAGTCGACAATGAGGAGACCAGTCGTTTCGACGTCGACGACCGGGGCCTCCTGGTCCGCATAGCCCCTCTCGACGACTGCAGAGAAATTTCATACCGAAGATGTTAAGGCAGAAGATTCTTTACCTATGTCACTATACAAAAACATCAGGTCATCCTAGGGGTACAAAGATAATCTGCACAATGCGACGCACGTTCTACTGAGCTTCATGGCATTGGAATGTCACGTCTACGTGAGACAATGTGACTCATGCGCCCGCCAAATAGTACAATTGCGTAAGGAATCAACGATTTTGAAACTCTTCCCCGGGAGAAGACCGCTAGAGTTCGTCGCCATCGACATTTTGGGACCGCTACCCCGATCGACAAAAGGGAACCAATACCTTTTGGTCACATCCGATCGTTACTCGAAGATGACAAGAGCGATACCTCTAAAAAGCATCATGTCAATGACAGTGGCAAGAGCCTTCGTTGAGAATAGGATTTATTCGCATGGACCACCTGCCTATCTTCTATTCTATAACGGTGGTTAATTGGCGTCGAAGTTCTTCCGAAAAATCTGTCAAATCATGGGGATTCGCAATTTATTTACCACAGCGTATGACCCTCAGACCAATGGTCAAGTAGAACGATTCAACTGAACCATTTCATCTGGCATACGCCACTACGTCGTGGAACATCAAAAGAAATGGGATGAATCCTGTGGTCCCCTGACGTAGGCGTACAACACGCAAGTACATCGCAGCACGGGATGTACACCATTTCAACTTGCGTTGTCACGACCTGCAGGGCCCGTGGCCCTGGAAAACATCCTCGAGAACGTTACAATGCCAGAAACTCAAGGCGAACGTATGGGGCTGATGGATCTTCTTAAAAGTCTCATGGACGGAGCCACCGAACAGCTAAGAGCAGCTCTCCTGCGATGCAAGGAAAATTTCGACAAGCATGACAGAGAAAAGGGCATGCCCAGCGGATGTTGAGGACAAAGTGCTCGTGAAAACAGAAGTACCCCGACGTACTGAAATTGGAAGGATTGCCAGGAACAAGCCACAGCCAAAAGCAGATGGACCATTTGAGGTTATTGGTGCGACATCACACACAGGCACTATTATTCGTGATGTCCTTACCGAGACAATAACCAGGGATCGGGTTTCAAAGAAGAGCGTCCCAGGCCTAGCAAGAATTATAAGCAGAGTCGACCACGACATGGAGTCTGAAGACGGACCCCCAAACCAGCCTGCTGCAGGCTGCAGGCAACCAGCGCATTAAGGGACTAGGAATAATTCCTATGATGAACAGAGTGGTAGAACGACGTCAGAAGACATTTCCCAAGAGCGTCAGATACCATTCTCTGGCCTCCGAAGATCAGAAGTCCCTGAGACGGAATATGCCGTGGACAGCAGAAGAAAGGAGCACTTATTTGACGCAATCGTGGCGTATAATGATCGAAACGATCGATTTAGAGTCCGATGGACCGATTATGATGAGTCCGGTGATACTTGGCAACCAGGGCGTAGCTTGGCTTTCAACTCCGTGGCCCGCCATTTTCGTCTACTGGGCCGTCAGGATCCAGAACACCTTCGCCATCTTCTGGCCACGACAATTAGTCAAGAAAAGATTTCCTGGTAGCTCAAAGCCTTTACAAAATGTCTATGACAACGGTCGGCTGGAACTGTCGAGACAATAGGAGACGCACAAGAAAGGGGCTGTCTAGAATTTGTTTAGTCGTGAGATCGGTAATCGGCTCAGGTAAGGCGTGCGCCGGTTCAACAGGGACGTACGTCGTGAGGGGCTCTAGAGAGGAGGAGGCCTTGCCATATATCAATCCAGATATTAGCAGGCGCTTCTAGATCGTTGATCTCCTCCCTGCTCACGGAGTATGATGGACAAGCTGTCACAAGGCTTCGCGAAGGGCTACTGCGTAATAGGGTTTCAATTATGTCAACCACACCACTGGCAGAGGACGGCAGTATGAAACCGACAGATGCCATCTTCGGCGGCAAGTCTCGCTCGACGAGCAGTGATCGAATTTGTGAAATGCCACTCTCGACAGTGCCAGTTTGGCCACCCAGAGGAGTCGTTGAGGACGGTTCTACAGGCACTATTGCTGCTCGGTTATGGTGTCCCACACCCCGGCGATTCTTTCTCTCTCGCCTGCCGTCAAAGCCTGAGTCCTCACGAACACGCTCCCAGGGTTCCAGGATCGGATTTGGCACGGTGTGGTTAAGAAATCTAGTATGCAGCACGCCTGTAGATGTCATTGGTCCGCATGGGCGACTGTCATATTCTTCCTCGATGTACATCGCATCCGGGATTTGTGTTGCCCATCGCTGCTCGTCGAGCTCGACATAATCACCTCAGTCATACACTGGGGTACTGTAATGGTTATACTTCGGAACCTTTCCGTTGCACCGCTAGACGCGATCCCATCGAATGACTTCCATTTCGTGAAGTAGTGCTTCTAACTCGACCATGTGGCCATTGTGACCGAAGAAATGGCATCAACGCCAACTCTGCGAATTGCCGCAATTAAAGAAGGGAAGACCCGCGGCAAGCGGCCTTGTCGCGCTACATGGATGGCCTCCGTTGCCGCGAGTCAGGCAAACTCTGTGTAGAAAAATTTGCCAAGGCAATCGGCAAGGCTTGCAACGGCCAAATCAATTCCCAAATACGTCACGACCGGTGGTGTGCCCACCAGCATCCATAGAAGAACCTCCAACTCCTCCCAACCTCTTGGGACTTGTAGCCATCGCTGCCTCACAACCTCCGGTCGCAGATCAAAACGTTCTAGATGCTGCACAGCAGAAAACACACCAAACCTGTGTCGGGATGAACGTTCTCACCGACGCCATGACTCAGGCATGTGGCTGTGACGACTGCCGACATGATCGACTTTGGGCTTGTCATGAAAGGGCCAATGCGTTGGATGAATCAAAGACGCCGTCGCAAACAAGCAACGACAGTCGAACTACTCCACATCGTCAAAGAAGCCCACCGTCGCTCGGGCGGCTGCCAACGCACGGCAATATGCCACTTCACGTCCGTACCGGGCAAACGCCTCGTCAAACTGCCAGTCAGGCGGCAGTGCGTCGTCTTAGAAGCTGTGGTCGAAACGCTGATTGACCATGGTCTGCGGTGCCCAATTTCTTGGCAGGCGGGTCGCCGATCTCCAGATTTCGGGTGCGCTGTCACACCGCCAACGGAACTCCCGCTGCCCGAAGAATCTGCGCGGCACAGGATGGCCCCGCAGCCACACAAAATTGGGCACCTCGGCGGCAGAGCCCTTGCGCATGAATTCGGCCATCAGGTCCAGGCGCAAGCGCATCCAACGTCACGCAGACCGAGAAAAGAGGAAGGAGATCGATGTCGGAATCAAGTGCGGCGCCAGGACGGCTTCGGTTCCGGCCGGGAGCCGTGTGGTATCACAGCCTAGATTTGTAATGTATACAGTACCGGACGCCGCGGTCTCATTACAGACGCACGCCCACACCCGTGCCTTACAGGCGGACGGACAACACGTGGGCATTACAGACGGACGAACTACACGTGGACATTACAGGCCGACGACGTACTGTATACATTACAGCTCAGAGGTTTTATATGACAAGGTACAGTAGTAATGGCACAGTACAGTTGTGACAATGTGTCGATCCAAAGGTCGTGTGATTTGGTTTTGATCCAATGTGGTGCAGATGCAGATGTGCATTGAAGCTCAACAAGAGAAGTCGAAGGCAGACGACAGGGAGAATGCACACATACGAATGGAACAGAGACAGAGAAAAAGAGAGAGGGAACGGATGAGACACCAGCCCTGGGGAGTGAAGGGAAGGAGGACTCAAAGGGAAGAGGGTGGATCCGGGAGGTAGAGGAGTAAAGAAGGGATCGAAGGAAGATACACAGGTAGTTTGACCTCCCACAATTGCCATCGGTTGAGTACCCACCCCGTTACACTGCGCTATACCATCTCAGTACGTAGAGATATTAACAGCAGTGCATTGCATAGTAAAGTACAGTAATACAGTAGAATGGTCAATTTCAAAGACCCCGCGACCTCGCTCATTTAAGCGACGGCACCAAGCAATGACAGTAAACAGTCAAGGATCTTTTGGGAACGGATGTCCTTGGAAGGTGCGACACCGCGGGTCAAGACAAGCCTCCGAATTTGGCAACATTGTCGGCATCTATCTTGCGACGTTCCCCTGGCTTCTATTGACTTTACCTTTACCTTCTCCTTTCCTCCGTAGTCGCGACTACGCGGGGTAAGACTAGCCTCTAGCCTAGATGTTACCTTGTCACTCGACGTTTCCATAGTTTTCCTTGTTACTCTGTCGTTGCGACTACGCGGGCTAGTACTATCCTCTACCCCAGGCGTAAAACTGTCGCACGACCTATTTCTCTCCCCCTATATTGTGACGATTGTCAAGTTGCGGGCTATGACAAGCCTCCAGCCTTTGCGACACTACTGACATTTGCCCATCTCATTCCGTCCAAGAGTTCCCGCTACTCGGCGCTCCGCCCGTTTCTGACACTAGGCTCTAGGCTCGGATTCCCCCTGTTTTGTGTGTTCGTACACAACCCCTTCAAGTGCTGGTCCCATTCCGGGCCCGAATTTTGACCAGTACGTCGTACTTTTACAGTCTGCCGACGTAAACACTGGTTTCGAGGTAACCAGAATTTGGGATACCAAACAGTACCAGGGGCACCCCTTCGGATTCCAGATATTTTTATATGGTTGTAAAGCTTAGAAAAGTAGTAGTGATATGCAGAAAACAGAAGTGGACAAACCAAAATAGTTTAGAAGTTATCGTCCAACATGTACTCTCTAAATCTGGGAGATGGGGGGTTCTGTATGTAGTATAACTACGAAAGAATTAGATTAGAAATTGGATCCGGCTCTGTAAGGCACGAACCTTACAGACAGCCGGTACCACACGTGTACGGGGGCACGCGCCCCCACGTGTACTATACGTGTACGACACGTATACAGTCAGCCCCGTCGGCTGACAGTGCCGACTACAGTAGTGCCCCATAGTACAGTACGTACTGTACTAAGTTACGATAGACTAATTGTACATTAAATGACGGAGCGGACCGGCGGCGGCGAAGGGGACAAGCACGGACTTGTCCACGACCGACCGCCTAGGTCTGACTTCCAGCTTATCCTAAGGAAGCTTCCGTTAGCTACCTTAAGGCGAGACCGAGCGCGGGTAGAGGACGCGCGAGCACGCGAGCGAGCCTAGATCCACCTCCGCCCGTCAGCGCTGGAACGTAACCCAGCGCTGCTCCGGGGCGTCGAGGCGTAGATCGGCCCGCGCGTGTGCGCGTCCTCCCCCCGATCCCGCTCTACCACGCTACCCGGGCCCGTGCTCCGGTTTCGCTAGCTGGTCCGACTTCCCCCGTCTTCTCGTACGTACGGGTCTTCCAGGACTAAGCATACACCCCTATCCGTTTAGGGGTGTTTATGCTACAGTGGTCTCCCGACCTAGAAGATCCCAAGATCTTTCCGAGAAGACTTTCTTTTTCCTCCGCGTCCGTACGCGTCGAGATGAGTCAAGAATACGCCCCCTCGATCCGCTCCGAACCGGCGGATCCGAGGGCAGCCGCTATGCACGCCCCATCACCGCCGTTCGGCGACGGCGACGCTGGTCTCCGAGACCGCGAACCGTCGCCCGAGTCCCCCGAAGGACAAGCGGCGGCGATGTTCGACCGCATCGCAGACTACATCGAGGAAGTCCGTACTTCCCTCCGCATCGACGTTACGGACGCCGTCTATTCGCGCTGCATGGACGAGCTCCGATCCATCCGCGAGGGGAGGTTCGACCGTGTCACCCAGTCGCTGGAGAATCTCCGAGCACTGGTCGACCAGTTGCAATCGCGACTGGTGCTCGTCGAAGACTCGCGTCCCGAGAACCCCGCTACGTATGGGGAAGGTCGTCCCGCGAGGCCGACCTCATCGAGACGTCCTGACGCTCGTCAACCCCCCTCGGCGGAGCAACTTGGTGCCTTCGCGCACCTCACCGCTGAGCTGGAGTCCACGCGGCAGCGTGCCCGTGACCTGGGACGTACCATGGCCGCAAGGCTGCCCGGTGCCCCCACGAGAGGGCCCGGTGGTACTGTACCTCCGGACGCTGCCGCCCCGCAAGGATGGCGCCCAACTGTGGCCGATCCCAGTCGAGACGCAGGAGAAAGACGACCTCCGATGGACGCCAACGTCGCGTCCGAGTCCCAAGCTCTGCCACATGTCCCCGGAAACATGTGGCAGACGGGACGGGTGCCGTATCGTAACGACCCGGACAGTGGAGTAGCCGCTCGCGGATCCGGAGAACCCATGTTCTCCGTCGATCCCCGCTGGGGTGGCTACCCGCCGGTGGACCACACCGCGCGACCCGGACCGGTAGACGTCCGTACGCTACCCGTTACCCCGTTCGGCACGCTGGGTCCCGCTGAACCCGGACTCGAGCCGGTACATACGATGATCCAAGAGTTCAGCGCCGTCGCTGACTATCGTATGTACCGCTTGGATAACACCTCGAGGATCGTTACCTCGGGTGATGCGGGACGGATCGCGAAATACGTACAACGCTGTCGTGGGATCCGTCCCACGATGCGTAGCTTCGACGGTACGGACCCGATCCGGCTGCTGCCGTTCTTGAAGGATATCCGGATAACCTTCAACTCGCAACACCTGACGGAAGGTGTTGCGGTACGAGTTCTCGCGCACTTCTTAGAGCGCGATGCGGAGCGCCTGTATACGAGTTATACGATGCGTGGCCTCCGCGCCGGCCAGCTCCACGACGACGTGAGCTGGCCGGGGCTCGTAAATCAACTCTTGAAACGCTACCTCACGGACGACGTGTTAGGTGAAGCGTACGACGCTGTCGCTACGGCGCGACAGAAACCCCACGAAACGGAGAGCACCTTTGCGGACCGGTTAGAAACTGCCGCGTTCCGATGCACGGCAGTGTTCTCCGAACAGTCCCTCGCGCACTACTTCGTGCGGGGACTCGCACCTGCGACCCGTGCCGCAGTTTCCGAGACCGTTCAGCGGCTGCCAAGCAGCCAGAAGACCGATCTACCGACTATCCGCCGCATCGCCACGGCGGAAGGGACTACGTACCGCGCCCGGCGCGGGTTACCTCTGCCGGACCCGAAACCGGCAGGGAAGGCTGGCAGGACTACGAAGTCCGCCGCAACAAGTTCGCCCGCTTCTACCCTCCATGTCGGGGAGGATGAGTGGCAGGCTGACCCTGTCCTCATTACGCAAGGAACGGGGCCCGTGGGAGGACGACCTCCCACGCCGATGTCGACCGGAACGACATCCAGTTACGCGACCGCCTTCGCGCACACTCCAAGAGTGGCAAGGGGTACGGACCCCCGGGTCGCAGAGCTCGACATCTCGAATAGAGATGCAGGAGCCGAAGCCCCTCGCGTACCCCTCCTCACTGATGAGGAGGCGCGCCACGCGGCGACCTTCGCCTCAACGGATGGCAGCGCGTACGTGTGCTGGCTGTGCCGTACGTACGGGCACGCCATGTACGCCTGCCCGTTCCTGTCGCCGGAACAACGTATGTTCACGGCGTACAGGAACTACCGATACCAGATGGAGACGCGCCCCGGTGCGCGTAACCTCCTCCGGCAGTCGGTCGGCGAGGGCCGTCCCCCGCGTCAAGGTTTCCCGAATCGTTCGGGTGGGGGCGCACGCTTCGCCCCACGTGGAGGTGGGTATCGCCGTAACGAACTCGATCGTCGTGATCGACCCGATTACCGCCAGGCGGACACGAGGTATCCCCGTCAAGGAAGGGGAGGTGACCGGGACCGTTCTCGGTTACCTCAACAGGTACAGAAGGCGATCATGTACTTGCAAGATTGGGTAGAGGGTCCGCATCCCCTACCCGAGGAGGGTCACGAAGGAGAACCGGTTCTCCCTGTCCCCCATATCCTGCGACGTCCGGACGTCGCAGGTCAAGGTCTAGAAGTACCCGAATACTTCGCCGATAACGTGGTGCGGCAGTGGGTGAGACGTCCCGACCCACGGGACCGAGGAGCGGGAGAAGACATGGCCGCTGATAGCCAGGAAGGTAGCTCCGATAGCACCGGTAGTTCGAAAAAAGGGTAAAGACGGTTACGTCCACGCGGTCGCGTGAGCCGTCTTGTCCCCACGAACTCGACCGGTCCCCACGTGCTCGCCTAGGTCACGGGGGGTATTGTCCGATAATACACCCCTCGCCACCGGAAGCGAGCACGGTAGCCCCTGCAATGCGGATACAGGGGGGAGCGAACGTCGAGGCCTCCGTAAGCCCGACGTTAGGAGAGGACAGCACCGGGACGCCCGTAGTACCGGTGATGGGTAATGAAAAAGACGGGAGTACCGACGACCGAAAAGAACAGGTCGACCTCCAGACTCCTGTGAGGCCAAGGGAGCCGACGAAATGTCCGCCACGTACGGACTCAAGCACCAGAGGGGGCATCACGGAGACGCGGAAGCCCCACGACTCAGGTAGAAAGAAACGCAGGAGGGGCCAGAACCGAAGGCGACGACCTCGGCGGAACGATCTCGCCGAACGGGTTGCGCTCAAGATGGTCGACGGCATTGTATGCCTCATGACGTCCAAGATATATTACGTCCTTGGCTCCGTGGCCACCGAAGGTAACGCGTTCAAGCCCCACACGATGGCCGTCGATACGTGTTCGGGCTACAACTTAGTGAGGAAGGCCGACCTCCCTCCCGACTGGACCCGCTTCGTAATACGGGACGCGCCATTACCCCGACTGGCTGGCGCGAACAGTAACCCGCTTCGACTTACGGCGGTCGTCCGCCTTGCAGTCCGTTTGCGGAACACGACGTTCCGTATACCGTTCGTGGTGGCGGAACAGCTTGCCGTTCCCGTTCTTCTCGGCACGGCGTTCATCGATGCCCACGTACGTAGCATCGACATCGACGGACAGAAGCTCGAACTCCGACACGGTGGCTCCGTGGCCATCACCGACGGAAAGGGGGAGCCGACTCCCCCTACGATGCGACACGGACGCCAAACGAGCCGGCCAGATGTACGGGATGAGGCCCCGCAGGCGATCCGACTCGCCCGCTGGGTTACCATCCCCGCGATGTCGCAAGCCCGAGTGCGCGTCACCACCGCGGGGAGGGGCCTCGTGTTCCTGGAACCAAAGCCCTCACTCCAACACCGACATGGAGTGAGGTTGACGAATGGCGTCGCCGAGGTTCTGCCGAATCAGACCTTTGACGTCATCGTCGCGAACTTTTCGCTACGGGAAAGGCGGCTTCCGAAGCACACCGTCGTGGGATACGCGAAGCGCAACCCCCTCGCGATCCTCACGCCCGAACGGAGGGTTGCCGAGGGGATCGCGCACGCGCCACACCTGACCGACTTGACCGATCAAGTCGGGAAGGCCGGAGCTGGACGACCGAGCTCCGACGAACGGACGACCGTCGTGAAGAAAGGGGTGGTCACGGACGAACGGCCACCTCAAGACCAACCGACGGCGGAGGGTACTGTACCCCCGCAGAAAAAGGATCTCGAAAATCCACCGATGGATTGGGAAAAAGAAATCGACTTGTCATACATCGACGATGACAAGCTCCGTGGCCACGTACTCGAGATGCTCCGTAAGCACTCGAGCCTGTGGAGCGGTGCGCTCGGAACTATACGAGCGACGGAACACCGCATTCCTCTCGAACCGGGTACGAAGCCGATACGTTCGATGCCCTACCGTAAGGGGCCCGCGATGCGCGAAATGGTCGCGAAGGAGGTCAACAAGATGTTGAACGCAGGGGTTATCGAACCCGCGAGCACCGAGTGGGCGTCCCCGGTGGTGCTCGTACCGAAGAAAGACGGATCTCTTCGGTTCTGCGTGGACTACCGGCGTCTCAACGCCAAGACTGCAGCGGATTCGTATCCGCTGCCTCGGATGGACGACTGCATTGACTCGCTGGGAGACGCAGCCGTCTTCACCACGTTGGACTGCAATTCCGGTTATTGGCAGATCCCGGTCGCTCCGGAAGACCGGGATAAGACCACGTTTACTACGCACATGGGCACGTTTCGCCACTTGCGCATGCCGTTCGGACTAAAAGGGGCACCGGCCACCTTCCAACGCGCACTCGACATCATCCTATCTGGCGTACG
Source organism: Chondrus crispus (assembly GCF_000350225.1). Lineage (NCBI taxonomy): Eukaryota > Rhodophyta > Florideophyceae > Gigartinales > Gigartinaceae > Chondrus > Chondrus crispus. The sequence continues at coordinate 35,725 of NW_005178559.1, read as the reverse complement.
TTGGCAAATATGCCTCGTGTACCTGGATGATGTCATCGTGTTCTCACGTACGCACGGAGAACACGCCAAGCATCTCGACATTGTCTTGAGCTTGCTGCGGAGTGCCGGAATCTCCCTCAAGCTCAAGAAGTGTAGCTTCTTTCAACCGAAGGTACACTACCTGGGGCACGTCATTTCCCCAGGTAAGTTAAGTGTTGCCGATACGGCGGCCGACGCCTTCAAGACCTTCACATTCCCGAGGACGCTGACGCAAGTGCGCTCGTTCCTCGGGGCGTGCAACGTATACCGCCGATTCGTTAAGGGGTTCGCGAAGATAGCCCGTCCTCTGACCGACATGACGCGTAAGGATTTGGATCCTGACTTCTACAACCCTACGGAGGCGCAACGGGAGGCGTTCGAGAACCTCAAGAAGTCCATGATCGCTCCGCCGATCCTCGCCCTTCCGCGGTACGGCCGTCCGTACATGATCGACACGGATGCGAGCGCCTACCAGTTGGGCTGCACGTTGCTCCAAGAGCACGACCAGCCAAACGATTGGCGCCCCGTAGGCTATTGGTCCTACTCGCTGAACGACAGCGAGCGCAACTACAGCGCCACGGAACGCGAGTGCTTCGCCGTAGTGTGGGCCGTTCGCACACTACGGCCGTACGTTGAAGGCACGAAGTTCACCGTCCGGACGGATCACGACGCGCTGAGGTGGCTCATGTCCCTCACGGAGAGTTCCGGAAGGCTCACCCGGTGGCGGCTACGTCTGGCTGAATACGATTTCACCATCCAGTACCGCCCCGGGCGCGTGCACCAAGTACCGGACGCCTTGTCACGCCTCGTGTCGCCAAGAGTCGCCGGCGACCCCCGCCCGGCCATCGAAGTGGATGACGACATCCCCACCTTCGACGCGGGTACGACCGTTCGGGACGTATCGAACGAGCTCGCGGACCACGTCTGTACCGGAAATTGCGACCACGAGGTCGAACACGTCTTCGCGACGACGCGAAGCCAAGCTGGGCCACGAAGAAGGCCGCGCATCCGAACGCGCGAAGAACCAAGGGGCGACGACGAAGCCCCCGTTCTCCAAGGACCCAGTCCGTTCTGGGAGGAGAACGACGAGTTCGACGCCGTTGATCTCGAACGCGCCGAAGAACCCGAAGTCGGGGCGCCCGCCTCCACGGTCGCTCCTCCGCAGGACGACCTACCAGCCCCTCTTACGTTTGAGGAGATCGCCGAGGAGCAACGCGTGGATGATTTCTGCCAAACCGTTTTGGCACGACAGTCAGAGTCCCGGGACTCCGCGTTCTTCGAGGACCACCAGGGGGTGCTCAAGCGGAGACACCCCTTCGACCCTGATATCGTACAGGTGGTGGTACCTCAAACGCTCCGCGCCAGGCTCCTTCGCCTGTGCCACAACCCGGCCATCGCGGGACACCCGGGCCAGAACCGTATGTACTACGCGCTACGTCGCGAGTACTACTGGCCCCATCTCGCCGCAGATGTCGCCGCTACGGTGCGGGGGTGTCCGACGTGCGCGATGAACCGGGTTAAGTTGCGGAAACACCTCAACCGTTTGAGGTTGTTCCCGGCAACTCGGCCGCTCGAGAGCCTGGCTATCGACATTCTGGGTCCGCTCCCCAAGACGAAGTCAGGAAAAAGGTTCCTGCTCGTAATTACCGACCGCTTCACTAAGCTTACGCAAGTCGTCGCGCTACGTACGATTACCGCATACGCCGTCGCAGTCGCGTTCTGCGACGCCTGGGTATTTAAGTACGGCGTCCCGCGCACGTTACTGTCGGATAACGGACCGCAGTTCAACGCCAAGTTCTTCCACAGCACGTGCCGGGTTCTCGGGATTACGAACCTATATACGTCGGCATACCATCCGCAGACGAACGGACAAGTCGAGCGATACAACCGGACGATCGCCTCAATGCTGCGCAACTACGTAGGCGAGCACCAAGACGACTGGGATGTGTACGTGGGGCCGCTTACGTATGCGTACAACTCCCACGTACATCGCACCACACGCACCACGCCGTTTGAGCTCGTGCTCAGCAGGCCACCGCCAGAGTTCTCCCTTCGAAGAGTCGATGATGGCGTTCCCCCTGCCGACAGGGGGAATCAGCGAGCTGAGTTCCTAAAAACGCTGGACGATACGATACAAAAAGCCTACGGAAGCTTGCGTCGGACCCAAGCACGATACAAACGCGACTTCGACAAGCGCGTTCGAAGAATTAACGCACGTCTTAAGCCCGGGAATTACGTGTACCTGAACCCCTCCGATGGGGGGAAGACGTCGAACAAACTCGCATCACCGGCAGTCGGACCGTACCGAGTGCTCGCGAATGACAAACGCACCATCACGATCGACCGCGATGGTGTGACTGAGCGCGTCTCCGCAGACCGCTGCGTGTACTCACCCCCACCGGCGAACGAGCCTCGGGCGAGCACGACTACACCCAGTGACCTTGCCGTCAAGGTCAGGGAGGGGACGCAGTTCGCAGTAGAACGGCTGCTCAAGCACCGGGTCATGGAGGATGGAACTCCGGAGTTCCTCATCAAGTAGGCGGATTACGACACGCCCACCTGGACCGCGCGGACTCACGTCCCAGAAGAGCTCGTGTCTCGCTACGCGAAACGACTTCGAGCGCGCACTGGTAGGGACCTCACTTCGGACCTGAACGCGGACGTTCAGTCTTGAGGAAGGGGCCCTCAACCGTTCCGGTACGGCTAAACGCAACCGTTTCGTTACGGTTATATAAGTCTCTCGCAATTGGAAGACAAGGAACGTCAGGAAGGATAGGCCCACGGACGATCGCCGACAAACGCGAGGCATGTCAATACGTATTGACAAGCAAGGTCAGGGTTACGAACACCCATCCACAACCGCCGAAGGAGGATGCAGTACGAAGGACGCCACGGAGAGCAAGGCGCTTTGCTGGTCTCTGCGCGCATTGGGACTAGACTGTACGTACTGTCTGACGAAAAAATGGCAGGCGACGACGGTCTAGGAAGGAATGGTTCACGTAATAACCGAAGGGACGAAAGAGCAGTCTCTGTTAGTGGCAAGAACGCAGACGAAGCCCCCACCGAGAGGACGCGCGCAATGGGCTCGAAGATGCGCGCCGGTACGCGAGAGTACGCGTAGGCGAGAGGTGGAGGGTTCGGACGAACGGCCGGGAGCACGGGCCCTATAGGGCTCGCTGCACTGCAGCGCCAGTCGCCACGGTACACTCAAAATAATGGGGGGCATATGACAGCGCACCAATCACGGAGTGTGATTTAATTTTTGCTGAAATTATTTTGGCGGGAAAATTGGCCAAATTTTGAGGTGGTTTTTTTGGGGTGATTGGATCAAGGGCTCAGAGCTGTTGCTGTGCGCGCACGCGCGCGCACAGGTACTGCACGCCGCTCATACGCCTGACAGCAAGCATCGGCGCCGGTGTCAATCCGCCACCAACTGCGAAGAAAATAACGGAAAAAGAGGGAGCGCGAGCGACAGACGCCACTCACGTGCGCAAAGGTGCGCACGCGCCGCATGAGGGCCACGCAATACATGGCGGGCCGACCCGCCATGGCTGTTGTACTCGGCTCCTCGGACGGTGGCATGGGAGCAAGCACCGTACACGGACCCTTCCCTCACTCCCGGAGGGAAGACGGACCCGACAACAGCTGTTACCATCGAGGAGGACGTCCCCTCGAGAAGCGCGCACGCCACTCGGCTCCCTTGTAGTAGCCTTTCCTCCCGCAACCGCGTACTGCGCAGGCGACCCGAACGGCACGATGCCGTCAAGCTGGCACCAAAGTGGTAAGGCGGCACGGACAGGAAGTCGACAAGGAGACCGGGCGTGAGTGGAGGAGGGGGTACGGCCCCCTTTCGGAAGCCCAAATACGGAGGGAGGGACGGCTCTCCCTACGCCCCGAGAAGGCGGACCCTAACCCCCGCCGACGACCAAGCCAGGCAACCACAGTTCCGGCAAGGAGGGGGGTGAGTACAAGGGCACTGCTCCTCGACGTCCCTGCCCTACACGGACGAGGCAGCATCCGTGCGCGCAGTAGCACGGCAGAAGGCGGTACGACCCGCTGTCCGTTTGGAGCATCAGCTCCGTCGCGTGACTTAGCCCGTGCCCCGGGGAACTGGCGTCCCGCGCCGTAGGGAGGATGCTCAGAGAAGGAGTCGAGCGCGAAGGAAGGAATTGAGGGGGGGCACCACCAGACGACCGGCGACGAGATCACGGACTCGAATCGCGTAGGGGAAAGCTCCAAGGCCAGCAAGGACGAGCCACACGGAGCAACCTGCTCCCTACTTCGAACGTGGATGCTACTTCGCATGGCGAACGGTCCGTCCGGCTCGTGGGTCCTGTAGGGCATCCGCGGAAGGAGGAGTGCAGTACCGGTCGGTCGTGACGAGCTCAGCGCTCCTCATGAACGGAGGATGCATGCCACGCGTCTCCCCGCCTACGCCGATTCTGCATGCACAGGGAAGGGCCCCCGTGGAGATGATACTTTCTCTTATCGTATACGCGCCCCGTATGCTGTCGTAGCGACCGGATGAGCAAGGAAGCAAAAAAGGGGCCCTAAGTGGCTTTACGAAGATCGGAGTGATCAAGGGGGAAAGAGGCGCCGCACGAAGGGGGACAGCGCTGTATTAGCGGTTCGTACCGCCAGGAGGAGCCGCCGACCCCAGAACGTAAGCGCTCGGAGGACAGTAGCTAGGATGACGGGGCGTCTCCGTCGCCACCTCATCGCGAGGGGGCATCACCACCTCGACGTGACGAGGCCAAGGGTGCGGAGGAACTACGGGCGCAACCATCTCGCCGACTGGAGGGGGAACGTACGCCCTCCCCTCATAAGGGTCCGGAATCCTCGGACGCGGCACGGAACCGGACGAAGGGTGCGTGGCGGAGAGAGATCGGAGAGTGTCACGCTCACGGCGGTAGCGATCTCGCTCAGTAACCGCACGTTCCAAAGCGCCTTCCTGACGAAGGGAGGACTCCTGTAAGTCCCCCAGTTCACTCTGTAGCTGACTTAGCTGAGAAGAAAGGGCAGCGCGTTCATCCCCAAGGCGACACGCCTCTGCGCTACGAGCCAGGTACCAACCAGCCAGCGTACTGAGGAGGCTACTCACGCGCCAAGTTCGGTCGACCGAGTTCCCCAAGGCCAGCACAAGATCAGGGAAGGCCCTGATTTCGTCTCTCGTTAACGTGAAGTGCTGAATGGAGGCGCCGCCGGGGATGTTTAGAGGAGGGAGTGACGGAGTTGGAGACCCCACCGCGACGCCTTGACTCGCATCAAACGCGGGAGGGGCGCGGAAGGGATTCGCCCCCACATGTAGGGGGGTAGTCGGCTCTCCGTCTAAGTCCCTGTAACGTTTCCTGCGGGCTTCCCGCACCGCCGATCCAACTCCAGCGCCGCCGCGGTACGTCCCGCTGGCGGGTGGATTAGGGCGTGCCACGAAGGCGTCCGCACGACGGTCATATGCCAGAAACGTGCTGCGCAGGTTGGTCGTATAGTCCGTCCAGGGACGGGGGTTCCGTTCCGGCACGTCCAAGGAGCGGTGCATCAGGTCAAGGACGAAAGAGTAGGACCACGACACGTGCTGCGTACCGTGTTCAAGTGGATGCAACGCGACGTCAGGGAGCTCCGGAGCGACCCTACCAAGAAAAGACAGTACCGAACCGGGCTGTACGAAGACCCTCCCGTTGATGGAAACCTCGTTCATAAAAGCGTTTCCGACCGACCAAGCCCACTCTCGCTCCACGTTATAGAGGAGGACCTCGTGAGCGGGGTGGTGTCGGTCCGAGCAAGGATAGCCGAAATGCTTGAGGGCGTAGGGGAGTAAGACGTGTACTCCCAAGGAAGGAAAAGCCTCCCGTATCGATGTGGGTAATTCAGGGAAGTCGTCCGTCGACAACCCACGTTCGAATGATGCAGACCGCAAAACGCGGCTGTCCGCCTCGCTCGCTTGGCGATAAGCAGACCAATCGTGCGGGGCTGGGGCAATCGAATGGAGTCTCATTAAGGAACAGGCAGACTTCTGCAGTGCCGCACGCGTTCTCGAGTACGCATATGGCCGGGGGCTCACGTACAGTCCCGCCACCTCTGCAAGTACAAACCGTTGAAGACCCCGGGGGCCGGGGTGGAACATATACGTCGCCATGCGATCAACATACTCCGCCTCTTCTATACTGTATACGAATGTTCTGTCACTGGGGATTTCATCTGGTAGCTGATATGGGGCACCGGTCCCCTCGGCCAGCAAACGTCCCAAGGCAAGCGAGGCCTCTTCGGTCAGGCCCTCTGCGTATATGAGACGGATACGTAACAGGTCGGGACGTACCCGACCCTGCGAGAGGATCTCGCCGACGGTGATCCCTGATCGAGCGTAACGACGCCATGCGTACCTTAGACGACCAAGAGGAAGTGGCGTCGATCGCTGGAGGGGTACGCCCAACCACTGCGTCGTGGTTGCTACGTCCTCCTGGGCTATACAACGGATATCCCGAGACGCCTCGGGCGGTGTCCCGGGGCGCCGACAGCTCCCATAAGCGCCATACGACCCCTCCGCGGGCTCGTACGCCGCGCTCCCCCGCCCCGACGACGGGGCCTCACCATTCCCCTCCACCCCCACGTTGGACTGCGCAGCGGCGACGGAAGCCACTGCAGGGGCGGCACCCAACTCCGTGGACAACGTAGTCTCACGGGACCGCCGCCCTTGCTGGAACGGCGGAAGGGAGGAGACCACGGGCGTAATCGACGCGTCTTGGAGCGGAGATGCCTCTTGCCTTGCCGTGGAACCTTGGGAACGGACCGGCCCTTCGACAGCTGATGTAACGATTGCGAAGCGAGACGGCTCACCGTGCAAGGGGTCTGTCCCCGCTAGGGCCCCAGTCGGCGGGGAACCTGCCATGACAACGAGAAGGGGGGAGCCGACGGGCCCGGTTGCGCGTACGATAATCAGAGAAAACAAACGCGAAGAGGGGATCAAGCAGAAATAGGGGTCAGCACGGGAGGTGGAGAAGAGAAGGGGACCGGCCAGCACGCGCATAGGCCACCGTCCGGGAAAAGAGGGGCGTGACGATGGAACGCGATCGCGAGAGGTACGCGGAGGGCTCGAGACGACTACAAGCTCGGAAATTTCCGCTCCCCTCAAGCACATGTGGACGCCGACGTCCACGCTTGAGGGGGGGGTGGTGTAGTATAACTACGAAAGAATTAGATTAGAAATTGGATCCGGCTCTGTAAGGCACGAACCTTACAGACAGCCGGTACCACACGTGTACGGGGGCACGCGCCCCCACGTGTACTACACGTGTACCACACGTATACAGTCAGCCCCGTCGGCTGACAGTGCCGACTACAGTAGTGCCCCATAGTACAGTACGTACTGTACTAAGTTACGATAGACTAATTGTACATTAAATGACGGAGCGGACCGGCGGCGGCGAAGGGGACAAGCACGGACTTGTCCACGACCGACCGCCTAGGTCTGACTTCCAGCTTATCCTAAGGAAGCTTCCGTTAGCTACCTTAAGGCGAGACCGAGCGCGGGTAGAGGACGCGCGAGCACGCGAGCGAGCCTAGATCCACCTCCGCCCGTCAGCGCTGGAACGTAACCCAGCGCTGCTCCGGGGCGTCGAGGCGTAGATCGGCCCGCGCGTGTGCGCGTCCTCCCCCCGATCCCGCTCTACCACGCTACCCGGGCCCGTGCTCCGGTTTCGCTAGCTGGTCCGACTTCCCCCGTCTTCTCGTACGTACGGGTCTTCCAGGACTAAGCATACACCCCTATCCGTTTAGGGGTGTTTATGCTACACTGTATAGGCCAAATCAAAAAAAGTTATCATACAGTTTTACTTGGAAATTGCAGTACAATTTATGTTATATAAAATTTGATACCTGTTCACAATCTGCCGACAGAATTTAATCCTAAATTCTGTCTGGGCTTGCTCGAAGTTGGCGATTGTGGCCCACTTCAAGCCTCTCCGACCCACTACGATGACCCGTATCGTCACGTCCACCCCCCCCCGCGTCGCCAACTCCAAGCCCAAATCAAATTGGGAGATAAACTCCAAGCCGATATTCGTCTGACAGAAAATCTGGAGGAGATCAACTTCCCCATGGAAGGTTTGGTATTTGTCGGCTTGATGGCTCTTCTGGACCCCCCTCTTGAGTCTGTACCGAACGCTGTCGCCACTTGCCAGAGCGCCGGTGTTAAAATTGTCATGATTACTGGTGATAATCCAGCCACTGCCAAGTCAATTGATAAGGTGGTCAATATCATCAAGGGAGTGTGGCTTCGTGGTAATACATATTGGTAAATTGTTCCGGCTTAATATGTGCATTTCGTAGATCTAGGAAAGGTTGAAGAGAAATAAAAGTTATGTCTGCCTCGAAGGAACCTTCGCTACCTGCTCACATCAACGAACTACATGTTGGGCCTCAAACAACTAATGTTGCAGTATGGTGGGGTGTGCGCTGGAGAAATATCTATGGTAATGCGCATTTGTGACATATATGTTGCAGTAGAGAGACTGGAGGCAGTCAGATGCTCTTCTGCCAGTTACTGCTGTAGGCTCAGCTGATATGAATATCTTTGGTCAAACCCAGGTTGCGTCGCAACCGGCCTTTGGTACTGCTGCACCCACGTTTGGCGTGCCGGCCCAAAGCTCCTTTCCTGGTACCGTCCAAAACGCTGCTCCGGTGCTCAGGCACAGACCAAGGCAGTGTCACTCGGCGCACCTGGGTCCTCTCCTTCTCTCTTTGGTGCGCCAGCGCAGGGGGCCTCATTTTTCGGTGCAAAATCACAGAATCCTCCGTCCCTCTTCGGTGCCGCCCCTCAACAACAGCCGCCCCAACAGCCACAATCTCAGACCTCCGAAATCAACTTGCGCACTCGTGTCTGGCAGCTTCCACACAACTTCCAGACCGATCTGTTTGCAGTTGAGAGACACTTGCGAGAGCAACGGGTAAAAGGGACCCAATTACTATAGAAAGGCAACAGTTTTGACTCAGATGTCGCAAAAACGAAAACGCGCTCCACAAATATTACTGGTCGTCTCGCTACACTTCGCACTGGTTCAGAGGCGTTGAGGGCTAATTCGGAAACTCTAAAGTTTACCAGGGCATTGCACCCTCACTACTGCATCTGACTGCGTCAAGCAGACCACCGAGTAGCGGAGGCCACCCAGCATATCACGCAACTCCAAGAGCCTGCCTAATTTGCCTCGCCGCTGCTGCGCTGATCTCTTTCGATTTCTTCAACTCCGAAAACCTAGACAAAACAGTTGCGACACTGATCAACTCTGTCCACGGTTTCCTGTTGTCATGTAACCTAGAGGGTGCATACTTACCTGTCCAGGCACATTTACCATTGTACACTTCTCACCAATGGATGGTGAGATCCGTAGTTACGCCTTCATCGTCCTTGTGAATTGATATGACACGCCCAACCCAGAACGGGACGGTTTCTATAGAGCAAGAAGAACCGCGTACCGCTACGAAGTCATTACATTCGTATTCGAGGTCTTGCAGGGGTTGTTCTTCCATCTCGATTTCAACTTCATCATTTTCATTTTCGTCTTGCAAGCCATCAACCGCATCAGTAACTGTTCTATACTTTCCCTTCATCTCAAATACGTCGCGCAGATTTCAGTGGAATCTCTCCAGTCTTGATTCATACACGCGGTCGCGTAGAAGCCGTAGCTGGGCTAACTTTCTCCTGTCATTCACTCGTGTCTCCTCATACACAAGAAGGGTGTTGATTTTATCAAGATCGTTAGGACATGTGGCTTCGGTCGGTGGTGTTTTGGCAAGGTCAGGTGCAAATTTCAGGAAGCCTCCCGTGCACTGCCTGACCTTGAGAGAGCCCCAATCGTCGTTACAACCAACCCGCGCGGAACATGCAGTGTTAAAAGAATTTCCACGATACTCTGGGATCCCCTCCACACGGTGAAACTTGAAATATCGAAAATGGGAAAACCGTTGAGGCTTTTCTAAACACCTCTCTTGGTTACACAGCCCAGAGAAGTTTATAATCTGGCGAAGATCAGCAATGTGACGGGGGGGGTTATATGCCTTCCCGAGTTCAGTGATCAGGTCTTCCACAGTTATAGCCTCATGATGCCTGAGCCGGCCAGCAGTGCAGCTGAACGCTTGGTCTATGTCATAATGGGTATGACCAATTGGTAGAAAGGACACAAAGACTTCTTGAAACACCCCCCATGCAAGCAGGGATTCCATGTATCGGAAGAAGTATCTGTTCTTATTTTCGCCAGTGCAATTGTCCACCTGCACGAACAGGGTGTCCGGAAGTGGGCCCTTCTCAGCCTTTACCATCAGCGTCCGATGAAGAGCTTCTAGTACGTGATTCGCGCCTGTCTCATATTCATCTGTCATAGTGAACAGGGACAGATTTTTCACGGGACCATGTTCAAGCACTCCAATTAGCTTGACTTTGATACTGTGCCCCTTTCTGTGCTTAGTATTGAAGAGGAAATGCGGCAAACCGAAGGCGGACTGGTCGGCACCGTCCAGAATGATAGAGCAATACTTAGCAGGATACAGTCCTGCTCTATCACACTTCTTCTGGTACTCGCGCCGCTCCGCTGCAACCATATCGTTGTGAGTGGTTTTTCGCTCACGAAGTACCCGAGTTGGTGACTCATCGGTGCCGGCTTTGGAGAGCGGGTCTCTGATGAGATCGCATTCGGAACACACTGTGAACCTATGCACCCTCCGCACCTTGATGTTGCGCACGTGCTTTTGCCATGTCTCGTAAAAATAGCTTCGCGTGGGTGGGGCGCGCGAATGGAGGCGACTGAACTTAGAGAGGAAGATGTCGACGACCTGGGCTTTTTGGAAATAGGGCAAGTGCTGTTCGTTTCGGTCGGGCATATGGTCTGCTGTGCTTTCTGAAAGACGTTCAAGGAAGCATATGACCGCGTCCCGTTGATTAGCTTCTAAGTTTCTCACAGTAGAAGGGAAGGAAGACCTCCTCTTGCTAAACGGTGTGCCTTTAACAGAGCCCTGGAAATCCCTAGAAAACTGCAGGGACTTCTCTAGAAACTTATAACACACCGCCTTTCCATCGAAGAAAAACATCCCTGAGTTATCTTCCAACAAGCCCTCCAGATAAGCTCGTCTCCCCGCCCTATTCAGCAAAGATACATGTTGCACTTGAGCCTTGACGTATCGAACGTCAACTTTGTAAAAACAACGGCGATGGATACAACATTTGAACTTATCCACCTCCATGTTTTGGAACGCATCAGCGTGGGCACGGCGTCGTTTAAGTAACACACTCTCCACACCCTTGCCGCGACGGCGACTCTTGTACGTGTATACTCTCTTTTTCAAAGGTGATGTCTCGCTGTTCGCAACACTGCGACTGGCCGGACTTCGTTGCCATGGGGGTCCATTTTTCGTTCGAGTGTTAGAGGGCGGAGGGGGACGGTACTCAGCGTCACTACTAGATCTAGACAACTCATCTTCATGTTCCAGTGTTCGATATTCTGCGGCATTTGGCGTAGCTAGAGCGTCTTCTTCTTGCTGTTCGAATGGTAAAGATTCTGCTGCATTTGGGGTAGCTGGAGCTACTTCGGGTTCCGCAGCTATCCCTCGGGCTGCAATTACCAATGAGTGGATGCTCCACAATTTATGCTGCACTATACCGGAAGCCAGCGAAACACTTGATGACCGCCTTTGGGGCGATCGTCGTATCGCTGTGGTCGGGCTGGGTTGATTTCGCATGGTAGAATCCGGGGGACATGGTGAGGTGTGTCGGATGGGAACATTAAAGAGTTGCGTTGTGTCTGGCGGCGTTGAGAGTGGTGTGTGTGGAGTTGCTGGCGTCGCAGAAAGGGCGCGACGCTTCCCGTCTCGCAATCCTGAGCTTTGCGAGTTCTGAGCAGTGGGTGAGGGACCTGTTGGCGGATAACCTCGTTTACGACTGCTCCTTGGCGTTTGTTGGGGATTCACAGGGCGGAACTCAGGGGTATGTAGAGTGGTTGGCGTCGCGAGCTGCACGCGACGCTTCCCGCTTCGAAGTGGGGTGCTTTGCGAGTCCCGAGCAGTACTACGCAGTGATATGCGTCGGGGAGCCACAGTGCGGGACTCAGGTGTATGTAACGGTTCACCATGCCTCGAGCTACTGGCTTGTGCAATAGAGCGCTTTGCGCGAGTCGTACGCCTAGTGGTAGTCATTAGAATGGTTCTGAGATGGGTTGTTACCCGAATTGAGATGGGTTGAGGAACTTTATCGCGGAGACCAGGATGGTACCCTCTTTACCTTTCATATACTGGAGCGTGTATCAACTACAAGCACTGCAGCACGAGAATTCAGGTGAGGATGGGTGCAGCTCCACACAAGCAGCAGCGATACTGTTCTGTGGAACAGATAATGCCTGCTGGATGACCAGTTTAGCTATACGTGAATACTGATATTCACTGAGCAGGTACGCCGAGCTATGAATGGCTGGATGCTGTCTCTGCGCTACCATGAAGAAGCCTGTAATGGAAGCTTTACAGATCTGAGAGAGCGCTGTTCGAAACATATCTGAATCAAATATTTGGGAGATTGCACCCAAATCATATGTTGCACTAAATTTGATACGCAATGTTCACCATGTCCAAATATAGATTTTTCATTCCACATTTCGTGAGAACAGTTATGCATTACTGATATTTAGTTTCAGGTTCTCAAAATCATGACACGTTTTCTGCTGTCCCACACGGCACAAATTCATGATCGCCATTGACGGACAGCACACAGTCATGATCGCTCAGTTCTTTCCGTTGCAGCCTCAACCGCAAAGTAAATCCGGGAGATTCAGGGTATGAATGAGTAGATAAAGTGCGGGTATGGGGACACGTACGCTACGTGCAGACATGTCCAGAAGGTTCCTGCTGCGTACTGCACATACTGATGCCGTGGAGACGGAGTTGAATTATCGAACAGACGGAGATCATGGACATCACTCTGATTTGCCTTGCTCTTAAACGTGTGGTATCAGTATGCAATTCTGGTTTGTTTCGCTATAACACAGGGCAGAAATGAAGTATTCGGTCCGGCACGGTCCGATACTGCAGTTTCCACAAGCAGGTGCAGGATTTCGTACTTCTTTCGGAATTGTTCATGGCACATTCGGAGCTTCTGTATGTTTCGACTTCCCTATCCCATTGAACTGACCATGCGCTCACAAGCACCAGAACACCCGTAGCAACAAGCCATCCTGTTGATTGTTACTGGTTCGAGTTAGAGTAATTTCTGTCCGCAAACTGTTCGCCACCCTCCTTCCCAATTTAAAATTTCTGTCGTACTGCAGACCCCCGTTCTGTACGAAAGTGAACCCACTATCAGGTATGACGCGGAAAGGGAAGTCAGCTCAAGCGTCTCGGAATGATCCATCCTCACAGGTGCGCGACAGGATGGAAGTGGCAAAAGCATTGTTTGCGGACGTGATGGAGGGCTCAACTAACACGACAGTTGATCCTAGGGACTGCATACCGCTCACAAATGTTAGAGCTACAGTTCGTTCAGGTGTAGAACGTATGAAGGTACTGTTCCGAGGCCATGCCGTTGCCGAAGGTAATCACGAAGCGGGTGAGGCACCTCACGAACCAGGTATCACTGCGGGATCAGATATGCCAGTGCTCATGCCGTTGACGGGTATCTACCGGCGATATATGATCGACCATTTCAAGGGGAAGGGTTTGACGGAGACGGAGGCAAGGGAGAAAAGTCGCACAAGGACGCAATGGTACGGCGTGGTAGACGGGATGCACAGACTTGTTGCTATCCTCGAGCTCATTGACGAGCTACCTGCGCAATGGAATGGATTCTCTTGGAGTGTGACGATATTGAGTGGTGGCCATAACGTTCAAGTGTTGCGACAACTTGCGCGCCATCAAAACAGGAAGCATGCCCCTAGTTATTACATTGAAACGACCTTTTACGATACTCTTTGTGGTCTGCGAGAGGAGGCGGCTCGTTTGAAAGCGGAAAAAACGGTCGAACACCGACAGCAAAGCAAATCGCCTGTGCTTACGATGGTTGTGCTCATCAGAAGGAGAGCACCTTGAAACAAACTGCTACTACTGCGCTGCGACTGTCGCAGAGAGTAGTCAACACAATCGGAGAGATTGTTACATCTGAACATCCCGATCTCAACGCATCACCATGCACGCTAAATGGTGTCGTGAGACCGTCCAAATCCCCAAGCACGAGCAACACGGACTGTCGAGTATTTCGCAACTTCATTCACATCAGTTCACTGAAGTCTTGCATCCCATTCATGAATGCTTCTGGTGCAGATGGCGAGCTTGCTCAGGTAAATACATTCCATCGTGTACGTGACATGTGCAGATTGCACAACTTCAAACCTGTATCATACAAACTAGTTGGAGAGCGGTTTCAGAAGGCCAAGGCTGCTTTGCAGGAAGCAAGAAAATTCAAAGAACTGTTGGAGACAGATAAGTGGCCAAGTGAAATGGAGACAACGAAAGCGAATTTACTATGCACAACCAAATTCGATGTAGCAGTGCTCACTAACAAGGGAAACGACAGAGCAATACTACATGTTATTCTAGAACTGTATCGCCGATCTTGTCCCAAGATCGCCTCATTCAAGGAAGAGAAGTACAAGGCCAAGTATGTTACAACCCCTGCCCCATCACCTGCTATAAACAGTACACCAGCTACCTAAGCTTCCGGCCCCAATACGTCCACGGCAGCTGATCATACAGAGGGCAACGGTACGCTGGGGGGTACTGCTGATGAAGGAAATGAGATAATGCCGGCTATACCCGATGATCCACATATATCCGCCGACGGGAAAGATCCAGCTGAACAGAATACTGCCGATCCTCCTCCAGCTGCATATGCCAAGTCGGCTGCTCCTCAAAGCGAGGCCTCAGAACGACTTAAGACATGTGTCAATTACACGGACGATAGGGAGGTTGTCATGATGAAAAGGAGAGACTTCCTGAAGGAACTTGGCATAGAAGCATATCAAATGAAGTGGCAGGAATACTATGGATCTGTGAGAACGGACAAATGCCCATTGTTTGATCTACTGTGTACAGACCCGCCGTACGGTATGCCATCATGCCGGTCAGGTGCAGGAAACGGTTACGATAATGTCGTCGACACCACGGAAATGAAGGCCGTCGCAGAACTATCACGAAGTATACTGAAACCCGGTGGATGGGTATTTATATTCACATCAATACAGTACTTTAGTAGATGGCACAATGCGTTTAAGGAAACGGGTTTCAGCGGACCTCAGTACCCTTAAGTCATCATGAAGGACACCAAGACGTTGCAAGAATATCGAGGGGACGTCTTCCCTCAGAACGCCTGTGAATTTGGCTTGTTCGCTAAAGCACCAGGGCATCGACCGGATGGGTTCAAGGTAGATTTACGGAGCCCCTACCATGTTTTGCAGGCCCCAGAGAAACGGAAGTTTGCGGCAATATCTAGGGTACCAGTTACTTCTAACAAGTTACTCAGGCCTGGAACGAGATCACCCATTCTGACGGAGGAGAAAAATCCCAATCTCTTAGCTGAGCTTATGTCAACGTTCTGTCCAGACAACGGTCATGTTCTGGACATTTACGGTGGTACTCTTTCTACGGCAATTTCTTGCATTTGGACAAACAGAAAGTGCACTGTAGTGGAGGCAGATGCTGAGCGATATCGTTTCGCCCATGAACGGCTTCGTTTAATCGCCCGAAACCACTGCGGTCTATCAGAAGCTACTAATGCGCCAATGAAGAGGTCATGTAAAGATCCTTCTTCCGTACCATCCTTCGTGACAAGAAACTCCATCACGAGCGATAATAATAACTTGTCTGACAATGTCCTGTTATTACGTGATATGAGAAAACCTGAAGGCGGTATTGCTGATAATGGGGAAGAGCCCTCAATGGCTGTACATGCAGCTACAACTGGGGGATCTAATGCGTTGTTCCTAGAAGCTGTGGAACCGGGAAGTACCGTGCGATTGATGGTGTCCGGGAAGGTGGTAGGGACCGGTACTCTTCAACTTCCTCCGGGCGATTCTTCGAAGTTCTACAGAAGGCTGCATGGACACGAGCTCAAAGATGTTGAGAGAGATGGCGAGAGCTTAGTTGCTGCGTTCCGTGTTTCAATTCTACCTAAGTCGAGGAGTGTGAAGTACCCTTACAAGTTCAAAGGACAGGAGGCAGTCCCGAACAGTCTGCGTGATATAGGTAGCGCCATCTGCGCCTGGGACCTGCACAGTATGGCGCTCTTCAATGATGCGATTGTTACTCACTCGTCGGTACAGAACACATAGTACTCATGTAAAAGGCTGTACTGTTCTTCACGTCGGGCTTCGCAAACCATATTCACCGTATCACCGGTTGTTGGTGGTGATGGCGAGGAAGGGAATGCTGGTGTTTAGCTTCGAGTTGGCAGCGAGGGGGGGTGGACGTGACGATACGGGTCATCGTATTGGGTCGGGGAGGCTTGAAGTGGGCCACAATCGCCAACTTCGAGCAAGCCCAGACAGAATTTAGGATGAAATTCTGTCGGCAGATTGTGAACAGGTATCAAATTTTTATATAACATAAATTGTACTGCAATTTCCAAGTAAAATTGTGTGATAATTTTTTTTGATTTGGCCTATACAGAACCCCCCATCCCCCCGATTTAGAGAGTACATGTTGGACGATAACTTCTAAACTATTTTGGTTTGTCCACTTCTGTTTTCTGCATATCACTACTACTTCTCTAAGCTTTACAACCATATAAAAATATCTGGAATCCGAAGGGGTGCCCCTGGTACTGTTTGGTATCTCAAATTCTGGTTACCACCAAACCAGTGTTCGTACTCCACCTTTGATCTACCACCGTCCCGATCTACCGCGGGACACCTCTCATTGGTTATCCCATCTTCCCCGAGCTAGCCCATAGCTGACGACCGCCACTATACCTTTCCCAAAAGGGAAATTCCGGACAGATATCAAAGAATTAACCGCAAAATAACAAGTATTGCGTCTTGAGTCCCCAAACCGCCTCCATAAGCCTCAGCGCAGAATTTACTGGTGATATACCGCAGGCAGACGCAGGATTGAATTACATATGCTCACCGATTCATATTCGCTCCTGAAGGTCTCAGGGAGGGGGGATGACAAAACCAGGCTAATTCCGGACAGACGCACAGGGAGCAGGGACCGAGAAAACAACCTCTGCAACAATTGAAGCGACCACCTCCAAGCTGGCAAGAGCAGGCCAACGTCTCAGTCGGCCTCTGCAATCTCGCTTGCGTACTCCTTTTTCACTACTACAGGTGTCGAGGCGATATCTTGATGCTGCTTCGCGCGCAAGTGCCTCAATGCGAACCATCGACTCGGCACGTTCTATCTGTGCAAGATCTTTTTTCCCCTTCGCATGAGCGCACTTCGTCGACTTTTCGCGCTTTTCAGATGCACGTTGAGCTGCTTCAGCAACCTTTCGCCGCTTGAGCAATGCTCTATTGGCATCCTTTCCCATCTTGTCGAGAGCTTTTTTCGCCGACAGTTCGTTACGCACTTCCTGTCGTTTCTTCCTCTCCCTTTCCCGCTCCAGCTGTCTCTGTCTTGCGTTTTCGGATTTTTGAGCCCCATTTCTCGCTTGCGAGACTGTTCTTTCTCCCGATCAAGTCTTTTTTCACCTCCTTCGCATCCTTTTGACGCCGCTTCTCCACCACCCCTCCCATTGTGACACATTCTGCCGGACCGCCTCCATCCAGGACAACTCTCGGCGACCTAGAAAAGTTTCTACTGCACTCAGTGCTTGCTGTTTTGGCTGAGATATTGCCCATAATATATCATTAACTGTTTGGGCATTACGGGGAAGTATTGTTAATCGTTGTAACGTTCGAGACGGTCCTTCTGTTCTTACTAAAATGTTTTCACCTCTGAAAGCGTTTCTTTGTCACTGCGCCTTTTTCGAACTGTAGGTAGTCGGGAAGAAATTCCCGAAGCCTCGATGCGGTCAGCTTCTTTTCTGTGTGCATCAACGGTAAGAGAGTCTCCAGCAAAGCGAAGCGGAAAATTGGAATCAAATGGATAGATTCCAGTGCTATTAAAGGATTTTCTAATATCATCCAAGGTGATACTTTCGAATCCATGAACGCCGCATGCCAAATTGGCAGATACCTGTCTTTTGTCAATAAATGAAAGCCTACAGATCTCATCTTGGAGTTCCCGGACCCCACTTTAAAACGTTTGTTAACATTTTGATCGAATGGCTGAAGGAAGTGAAATGTATTGGCGGCAGACACAACTGCTTCACATCTATTTTTTGGCACATCTCAATCCATTCCGTCTCTTTTCGCGAGCTATGTCCATCTAAACAAAGAATGTAATGCAATTCTGGGGGTACAAAACGACGGACAGTATTGTTAATGTGTTGCATTAAGGACGGTAAAACCGCCATCTCCATAGATCCCATTCTTAGTCATCTTAATGACGCCTTCCGCAGGAAACCAATCCTCTTTGAAATATTTCGCGGATATTTCTGCATTCTTTACAGCGCCACGCCTTGAAAACAAGGGTTCAGTCCAATTGCTCATATGAGTTCTACCGGCAATGATAAAAATGGCGGCGTCTTACGACCAGAAGCAGAAACAGCAACGACTGCAGTAAAGTGCTTGTTCGGACCGTTAACGGAAGGTGAAGAATTAAAGAATTAAAGCCACCATGATGGCTTGAAGCGGAACAAAAGACCTTTTTTGTAGTGCCCGATGTAGCAACCACTGCTGTTTCATCCACGTTCCGAATTCTATCCGGATCTCGCGGTATTCCAGGGTGTAGGCGTTCAATATCTTGTAGTACGGTGAAAAAAGTTTGAACGTGCTGTCGGTTCTCGGCTTTTAGTTTTGCGCATTCCTTATTTTCAGCCTTGCTATAGTTATTTCTCTGTGACGTGCTCGAAATGCCCGAACAGTTTCATCGCTGGGCATTACATTTCGCCAATCCTGTCGCCCATCACAAGCAATACCAGCCATAATGCGCTTAATGCCGCTACGGTCCACTGCAAATCCACGACGGGCTGCAAAACGTAAGCGCTCAACAATCATACTCTCTTCTTCCGCGTTGAGCACAGATTTTCGCCCAGGGCCATTTGTCTGTGACATTTGTGATATTGCCAAAGTGTTTTTCAACCGAAGCAGCTCTTTGAGCTCCCCTACTATGGACTTAGGAACACCGGTGGCTTCTGTGATTTTTCGAAGGGAAAGAGAAGAGGTTTGGAGAAGTCGGAGGGCCTCTTCTCTACTTTTACGTCGTCTTTGTAGAAGAGACTCAGCTTTTTGGCGTTGTTTTGTTTGACGCCGCCTGGAGGGAGACATTTCGGTGCGGTAGCCAGAGGTTGTGTCTGGAGGTTTGACGCTCTGTGAACGTTTTTGATATAAATTCGAGAGGAGTGCGCTCTCAACATGTCCATTCTAACAGATGGATCGGGCTGTGTTTCGGTTTATATTTTGGCGCGGGCTGCTGTGAGTGAGCAAACTGCACATGGACTGGTGGCAGGATGTAAGTGGGTAGGTGGGTACCTTAATGTAAGTTCAGAACTCTGCCGTGGACCCCAGTCTACCGTCCAATACATGGACAGCGACTAGGGTATATTTGTACGGAGTTACCCTGCTGTCCGAAATTTCCCGTTGGGTCATTTTGGAGTTGGGAGGGTGACACTGTGCAAATCTTGTCAATATAGACGGCGACCACGTGAAATGTTCACATCGAGGGGAGGGACATTGCATTTTCTCTTATACTGGGGGGGGGGGCGGCACATGAAACTTGTCAATGTAGGAGGGCGAAAATGTTTCTGTCACCCACCCAGATCACACCTACTTCTCCAAATCGCCCCTGGCAATCCGAAGTCTAGCCGCCGTCCCCCTCCCGTGCCTCAAAACTTACCAATTTGCGTACAACCACCAACTCTTTTTCCCCCCTCTATCTTAACCCTCCTCTATTGTCGCCAACCCAAATCAACTGTTGTTCGGCGATACCAATCGGCTACTTAGATACCCTCAAAGATGCCGCGAACTTTTCCCACCGACTTAGGAGAAGCGCTCCGGCATCTGAGTACTGTAGAACGAGATGTCGCGCCAATCGTCGAGGTTTTTGTGCAGGATATTCTTTCCAAGCTGTGAGGAAAAAATACCGCCGACTGGCTATGATCGTGCATCCGGATTTGCAACAGGCGCGAGCAAGTGCCATGAGCGATCCGCAAAAACGTCGTCAGTTCATGCGTCAAGTTTCTCGCTGCATGACCGTTCTTTCTCGATGCTGGGAGATCGTTGAGAATGAGCACGAGTGTCACAATCTTTTATATGGCCAGGAAGCTGCCTTCGAGGTGCCCGGTGATGTTTTGTACAGTGTGGGTCCGACAGAGGCAGAAACAATTGTTCAAAGAAGGGAAAAAATACAACAACTTTCGGAAGAGGCTCAGGCCTTGCAGAAAGATGAAATACGTCTTCAAGCTGAGAACGAAAAGCGATCGAGAAACACAACCCGATGTCATACCGAAGACGAAATCACAAATAATCCGTCACCAGCACGGTCTCCCGATCTCTTGAGTTGTGGTACTAATGTGTCCAAACCCGGTGCAGAAAATTTGAAAACGCCCCCACGGCAGCCTGCTGGTACTCCAAAACAGGACGATGGAGACGAAGACTGTGTGTCGGATTTAGAATTTGAACCTTCCGATGGACTCTCTTCTAATGATGAAGACCTCGGTCTATTGGATTCTTCTAGCTTTGATCACGCACAATATATTGCGGTCTTTATCGACGAAAATATCGCTGTAGAGGCTGAGTCATACGAAGATACTGATTTTGCAGCTGGACCTCACATTGCGAACAGAAACCCTAAAGGTCTTAATTCCAAGGAGAAGGAAAATAGGCGTCGTCTGCAGAAGGTAAAGTCTAAGATGCGATCACTACAGCGTGCAAAGGTTGCGTTACTGGCGGACCGTGTTGCGTCCATGATTTGGAAGCCTCAACCTTGGACGCCTATACACCCTATTATAGGAATGAGCTTGGATTCTCGTTGGAAATGTGAACAGTTGATTCGTGCGAAAACAGGAGATCTCGGTATGCAAAAGGGCGTTAATATGCATCAAACCCTAACGAAAGTCGTCATGCGTTGCCGGGTGTCATCCTGCTCTGCCACTTTTGTATTTGATTGGCAACCGCGAAATGGGTATTGGAAGCTTAATAAGTACCTCCCTCACCAGAATGAGTGCTTCGGACATCGCGTTATTTTACCAGGAGCAAGGCCCTCCAGTAGAAGAAGGCCTGAAGACGCCCATTGTGCTCCAGCATATACTGCGCAACAAGTCGCCCGCTGCATTTTGGAGGAAGCATGCACGGATCCGAATATCAATAGTCGCACAATTGCCGCACTGGTCAAAGAAAAGCATATACTCAGGCGTCAGCCTCCCTATACCCCCTACCGTGCAATACGGAAGGAATTGCACCGATATATTACAACATCAAGAGCTGTGAACATGGCCTGGCCTCACTGGATGGGTACGCAAAGCTTCTTGCGGATATTGGTCACCATGTGGACCTGGTGGTTTTAACGGGAATTGAAATGAAGTCCCAAAGGATTAAAGCCGCAAAACACATACACCTGAGGTGCCGGAAGATGAAGTTTTTGATGCTGATGTCGTGGAGCTCTCAGACATAGATGATGAGAGCAGTTACTATGGAGGGTTTTTGTTTTTGCCTTTAATTGCAGAACACATCTGCAAAACTCGGAGGACTGCAACTACTGCTGATGCCGCGCATTGTGACGGAATAGGTCCCCAGAGCTACGGTACTTCTTTTGAAGTCCTTGGTTACGACGTGAATAATCACCTTGTCCCCCTCCTATTTGGGCACTTTGTCGGTCCGGAATGCCTGGACACATGGACAAAAGTTTTTAAGGCTTGCGCTCGTATAGAAGGATTTGATGTACCGACTAGGACAACCATCGTTCATCAAGAAAAATCAATTGATTCTGCCTTTCGCGCATCTATGAAGCATGCAAATTTGTTTCTGGATCCCCTGCATGTGAAGAAGAACTTGGGGCCCCGTCTCGGGGCTGGTAAGGCGGCTGGTCTGCGTCTGTATGAAAAGGCTGTTTGCGCTCCCGATCGGGAAACGGTGACCATGATGAAGGAGGCGTACAGTACTGTCCAGCGAGACTACCTCGGAAGATTTAAAGATGATGAGCTTTATCGGGCATGTTCTCATCTAGAAGATCTCACTACTTCATCACAGGGTGCAGAAAGCCAGATGGCAGCTGCTGTTCGCAACAACATACGGTCTGTTGAACCTCAGAAAATGCTTCTTACAGTGTTGCTAACGCAACGATTGAATTTTTTAAAGCGCCAAACAGTGGCGCTTTCATGCCAAAAGCCTGTTCCACCTCATGTTGAGCGCCATCTTGCCAGCCTTATTCCCAGGTCGCGGAGGTATCAGGCATCGGTGAAATTTATTGAAGGGACTCGAAAAATGGAGACAACGGTCCGTAGTCAAATGGATGGATCTATATTAAGACGGGTAGTTCTGAGCGCATCTACGCAACAACCACCAGAATGTTGTGCATACTCGAGGAATGGGCCAGGATTTCCTTGTTGACATGGTGCTGCCGTGCTTTGTGAAAAGTTTGGAAGTGGTAATCTACACAAGTTCATTAATAGACGCCACCTAACGCCTATGTGGAGGCATCAATATGAAACGTATCATTCGAGTTGCCACGTCAAGATGCTGTTGATGCCGTAATTCTGGCAGCAAAAAAACTGGTAGTGACGGGGAACAATCTCAAAGTTCCGAAAGCAATACCACCACCCGCGGACGTCCTGTGAAGAATGCTGGAAAACGGCGCAAATGATGGTATGAACGTGGACTCGAGGCTCCCAAACGTCGTTCGTATTCTTGCTTGATTTGCAATCTTAGCGGACATGTCGCAAGCACGTGTGAGCTACGACAAATTTTTGACGACAGTGTCCATGGGTAGATGCAATATAGTTGCAATATATTAGATGCTCTACAGATCCAGTGAATGTTGAGGTTACTGCTGGGCGGCATTCCGGTTACCCATACACTGTTGAAGTCACCCCCCTAACATTGCCGAAATAGCGAAACGCCTTTCTCATCTGTCATCGACCTCAAATGTCACCCACAGTTACCAAAATATCGCGACCCTATTTGTGCATTTTCTAAGATATCATCACCTGATCTAGCAAAAGAATTGGTGTCACCGCCCTTTCCTAACAAAGTTTTCTTGTCACCACCTAGGGTGGAAAGATTTGCAAGGTGTCGCCCGCCTAACCTCGTCATTTCCCTTTCCGTTTTAGGGAAGGTACTACACCAATCAGTCATCCACCACTCGAAAATGGCGAACTCGAATCCCAAACATACGCTATGGCTTATGTTTGGGATTCGAGTTCGCCACATACTGTACGTCGATGGCATGAACCTGGAAGGACCCGGAACTACTAATAAAGCCTGTTGTGAATTGACGCAAATCTTCCAACAAATCATCGGCGAAATAATATACATCGCAGATGGCACCAACATATTCTTTATCACTAACCACTTGGCACAAGAATCACACAATCCAACAAAACGACACCGGCAGCACCTCAAAAGACTAGTCCAGTACCTGCCAGTTACACCCGAGCAGGGCGTCACCTACAATCCGCTTCTGAATGCAACGCACGCACCACTTCAAAACACAACTACGGAAACCAGCTTCGCAAACAATCCTCTTGCCACACACGCCGACGCGGACTTCGCCAACAACATATCCGATCGCAAATCCATCTCCCGTGTGGTACACACCCTCAGCGGTGCACCGATACTGTGGTCCTCAAACAA
The DNA here is from genome assembly GCF_000350225.1 of Chondrus crispus. Taxonomy (NCBI): domain Eukaryota; phylum Rhodophyta; class Florideophyceae; order Gigartinales; family Gigartinaceae; genus Chondrus; species Chondrus crispus. Next base: position 11,858 of record NW_005178559.1, on the reverse strand, counting down.
GCAATCCCTACAAGCGCTCAGTACATGTGAGGCTGAGTACATCTCGGCCACTCAAGCCGTGCAATCCACACAATGACTACGTAGAATAATGCAGGAGCTCCAGATTCTACAAAACACAGCTACAACTGTGCTCATCGACAACCAATCCGCATGCACAATGGCAACCAACACCGCCCCTACGAGACGTCGCATATTTATTCATATCCGCCATCACTATTTACGCTCCCACCATCCCAATCGCAGCATCCAAATCACCCACGTCCCATCACAAAACATGCCTGCTAATATATTTACGAAACCGGTCGGTCGCCAACGATTCGAACAGCTACGGAACGCCCTTTTGTATTACTACCTCGCCGACAATCTCCAAACAACGCGCCATTGCACTTACCAGTCGACAGGGAAGCTGTCAGGGCTAAGCACCTCGTATGACGACCGCAGCGTGCGACACCGCTAGCTTGCCAGGGCTCACACGTGTACACGTAGCAGTCGGGCCAGCCGACGCCGCAGAGTAGTATAAAAAGGAGTAGATCGGCGTAAACAAGAAACCAGAGGTTTACCGCTCTCACAAATCGCAACCTGACAGCGCGGGATGCCACATGGTGTCACCACTTGGGGCTAGACGCAATACTGCAAGGTATGTTAGGAGATGTGACGGCAGTTGTGAATGTAATCCGGGTCTGCCGACGTGCTTCGAATTGAGCATGCGAGGCTGCAATCGCGGAGCATGCCGCTTGCAGAGGGAAAGTGAATATGTGGGTGAGCGGTGTACTACAGACTAGTGTCTAGACGACAAATGACCTCATATGAGGTCACTTTTCAACTTATTTTTTCTCGACTTGTGCTAGCTCAACAAGATGGGAAAAGATACTCACGCCACCGCAGTTGGCTTCTGCGCTGCGAAAGGGTCGAGTTAGGTGAAATCTGCACGCCTTTTCCAGCCATTTTAAAATGCCTGAAAAAGAAGCCTTTTTGACCAATCTCAAAATGTTTTACGGACCTGTATCTTATGATCACACTATAATGCCTCCCGCCGCTCTCAGCCCCCACTGTACGCCCCGACCCCTTTGCGTCGGCCGTTTGCTTATCAGTGGGGGCAGCTGCTCAACTCTCTTTACTACAGACAGTCATCCGTTTCTCAGCCCCCGCCCCCCCGCTCCTCAGGGCGTGGTGTGCGCTGTCAGCCAACCGTCTCTGTGTGCGTACGTCACACTTCTCGTTTAGAATTATCTAGAATTGTTCCTTTACTTGTTACCCTACCCCAGATGTTTCTCCTGAATAAAATCTGTGTTATGGCATTTTACCGCGCGGGCATCTGTTACGTTGATATCTTCGAAACCAAAACGCCTGTTTAATTAAAAAGTCAAGTGATCATTGAAACTTGATTAGATTCTTAGTCTCTCTGTGTATTGACAACTGCCATCCCAATGTTTTGCAAGATGTTATTGCCGAGGGCGCTTTAAAGAAATGGTGTCCAAACTAACTTTAAAGTTTCGATTTAATGTATATATTTCTGCAAAAAAAGCTGGCCTCATATGGGGCCATGCCTGTCCTCATATGAGGCCAAATTGCTTGCGTCTAAGACACTAGTCAAGTCAGAGTCGGAGTAAGATTCTACTAAAGTTGTTGGCACACATGCTGCGGTATTGTAGCATGCTGTGGAATGGACAGCGTGCTACGTCGAGTGTCCCGAGAGTCTCGACAGGAGAGGATGGATCGGCAAAGGTGTAAAGTACAGTGGTGGAAAAAATTATAAAGCACCTCCCAAAAACGGGCATTGCTGGACAGAGAAAAGCGCGTGTTTAAAAAAGAGCTTTGTAGCCCCTCAGAAATGGACCGGGAAAAACGAATCTGTAAACGGTTTTATACAGTACGGCCAATATTTTGCATTACAGTCCAAAATCAAATTGACAGGTGGTAATATATATAAAGCACCACACCCCAACAACACCACACGGACAAGTTGTTCAGTGTTTGGCGGGAGAAAGGCAACACCAGCTCTTCAAATAGTACCACGAACACCCCAGGTCCCTTTTCCATCCCCATTACTGCTCGAAGACATGCCTCGCGGTCGGTCACTCAGCGCTGAAGAGCGAGGAAAAGTTTTGGCGTTCCACCAAGCCAAATGGTCCCAATCTCGCATCGAAAAGGAGCTAAAGCGAAGTCAGGCGGCCGTGCAAAACTTTCTCCGCAACCCAGAAGCCTATGGGTCAAAAAACGAGCTGGCAGACCAAGAAAGCTCACAGTCGCAGGTAGACGCATGCTCCTTCGCGAAGCATCCAAGGGTATTTTAGGGTCTAGAGAGATTTCTCAGGCTCTACAACTGCCTGTGCAAGCAAGACGCGTGCGGCAAATACTGAAACAACACCCAAAGTTGACGTATAAAAAGATTAAGAGAGTTCCGCAAATGCTAATTCATCGCAAGACTGCCCGCGTCGCTTGGGCGCCCGAAAAAGTTACCTGGACCATTCCGGACTGGAACAATGTCGTCTAGAGTGACGAAAAGAAGTTCAATTTGGACTGACCGGACGGGTTTGCTTGTTTTTGGCATGATCTAAGACTTGAAGATCTAATTTTTTCGAATTGCCAGCAAAGGGGCGGCTCATTGATGGTTTGGGAAGACTTCGCAGGGAGGAAAAAGTGTGAACTGGCGCTTTTGGAAGGCAAACAAACAGCAGTTAAGTACATTGGGACGCTCGAGAGCTTCCTGTTGCCGTTTGCGGACCAAGAACTGGGACCGAGCTGGGTCTTTCAGCAAGATGGGGCATCGATACACCGCGCTCGTATCGTGAGGGAATGGTTTAATGAAGAGGATATGGTGGTTCTGGACTGGCCAGCTAAGTTTCCTGACTTAAACCCCATCGAAAACCTCTAGAGAATTCTGGCTCAGAAGGTGTACGAGCATCAACGCCAGTTTCGAGGGGTTGAAGAGCTCGAAGAGTGCATCTTGGCTTCTTAGGATGCCAGACCAGCTCAAACGCTCCACAACTTAGTGGGTTCAATGCAGAAGCGTTGTTTTGACGTTGTTAAAAGCAACGGACGGGACAACGAAGCATTAGAGACCCCATGCAGAGCACAATAAGACACGCTGCATTATAAAAATTTCCACTTGTCAAATGTCTATTGAACTGTTGTGCAAAATATAGTGCCGACTGTATAAAACTGGTTACAGATTCGTATTTCACGGTCCTTTTCTGAGGGGCTGCAAAGCTCTTTTTTAAACACGCGCTTTTCTCTGTCCAGCAATGCCTGTTTTTGGGGGGTGCTTTATAATTTTTTCCACCACTGTACTATAGATGTGTTTCGCGGGCTGCGGGCAGGAAATGGATGAGGATACAGTACACCTGATCACAGCAATTAACCTTGGTCTATATATTAACCTGGGTTCAGAAATAAACTGGACCAGGTTATTATTGGTTTTGACCTGGAGGAAACAGTCTTATGATAAGTCGCATTTAGAGTTCCAAAAGGGCGAGAACGCATGTCGCCGCCTCGATATGGTCTTTGGGAAGAGAACAGCTCTTTTCTGAGCTGCAGACAATAATATCCAAGCATCGTGTCCATTTCAATGGGCAAGAAGTGGAGCCGTAATTTCTTGAATACTTGTCAGCAATGTTAGAAATCAAGGTTAATCCAGTGGTTCACAAATAAACTGGACCATGTTACAGTATATCTGATTTGACCATACATTAATCTGGGTTCACAATTAATCTGGACCATGTTAAATATGGTTATAGACCTGAAAAAGGGGCTTCAGAATTAAGTTGGCCCAGGTTAATTGCTGTGATCAGTGTAGTGAGCAGTCAGGCTCGGCTGGTGTCTCCCAGCGCGCAACACTGCCACCCGGCGCAGGCTCCCGCCCCCTACCAGCTACGTGGGCTGCTACGTGGAGCTGGTGACTGGTGAGCGTGCGGTTGTTTCATTTTTCGGGCTGTTCTCGGCGGTGGGGCGAGGGGTTTTGGTTGCAGGATCTTTTGGAGTTGTTGTGACAGTGAAGTGAAGTTGTACGGCGTGACGATCGGTATGGTAGCGAGAGCGACAAGAACGGAGTTCTGTAAATGTAGTTCTGATGAGGAGCCGGACGGAAGGGTTGCGATGCAAGGCTGTCGAGTGTGTGAAGATCGGAGATGTGGATCAAAGTGTGGGTGGGGGGGGTCCTGGTTCCAGGTGCTTCCAGAAGCACGAGCACAACGTCACAGGAGAAGCGAAGCGCACTGTAAAGTCGCCCCGTTGAAAGTTGTTGGAAGCGAGACGCCTTGATTTTCAGCTGTAAAGGAATACTGTAAAGGCGCGCCCTTAAAAAAGCGAGAGGACTTGGTTTATAGCACTTCGAATGAGGCAAGCGTACAGCCCGGCAAGTGGCGGGCTGTGGCTGGGTGGCGACACAAAGTGAACGCGCTGGGGCAGACCCCTGGGGCAGCGGGTGTGATCGTTTCGGAGTGGGGCACGTTTGCGACGTCGCTTGAATTCATTATTTCCAGCCCGACACGGCGGCATAAGCTTTAGTCTGCGAGTGGACTTAATTCACTTAGCCCTGCCACCCCCTCCTGTCATGATGCGTCGCCCCGTCACCCAGCAGCAGGATGCGTCGCCGCGCGCATGCCCTGCATCCACCAACGTGTTTTGTGTTGGCCACCACAGTCTGGCCCCGCGCTCCCATTCACAGTTGCGAAATCGCCACTGCCCGCGGCACACGGCACGGCCCTCTTGTTGGCAGCAGGTCTTCCCCCGAAATGGCAGAATGGAATTGGAATTGGAATTCGCCGGCTGCGTACCCCACCTTGAGTCCCCTTCCCTGCCGTACAAGTCCCCTTCGCTGCGGTAGTAGACCGGCAATTGCTCATGTGTGCTGTGAACAGCACATCAAAAACCCCTTGGTTGTATTCCGTTATGCGGAGCGCGGGCGCATGCCACACCCCCTTGTCCATCCCGCTTGGTGTGAGCTGCTGGCTGCTGGCACACCCCACACCGCGCACGCGGGCACTCTTTCACGCCCACTCCACTTCACTTCACTCGCCGCGCCCCGCTCGCCGTGCCCCGCTCCCCGCCGCCGCCGTCGCCCGCGACGTTCCTTACGGTACAGTACACTTGAGCGCACTGGACTGCACGATGACAAACTGCCGTAATAACTAGAGTCCCATGCATCCTCCCGCTCCGCGCTCCGCGCCCCGCGCTCCGCTCTCCGCGCACTGCACTAGTACCTCTGTGCGCCTCTTCACGGCATACGTTGTGTGGGCAGCGGCCGATTCACCGTGCCAACGACTCTCCACGGCCGGGCCCCGTTCGTTGGCCGCGCGGCGCGGCGCGCAGCGTTGACGCAGGTGCGCGGCGTCTTCGATGGGCGCACCGGCCAACCCGAGCGCACCAAGCCGAACCTCTCGACCGCAGCAGGCCAGGCGCTCGGCTCTGGCGGGCGCGACGTGCGCACACCTCGCCTTTTCCACGGCCGAAAATCCATCCCCGAAATCCACCGCCTGCCTCATACGTACGCCCGAGTATGGAAGCCGTACAGCCGCATCATTCCGTGTCACGAGCCTGTTCCTGAACGGGCCTCAGATTGATTCTCTCACCTCACAACACGCCCCCCCTCCCCCGCGATCCCACTCGGCGGCCACTGTACAGGTTGCCGGCACACTGCCCCCCACCCCATCTGTCGCAAGCCGCCCTAAGCCATTCGCGACACGTGCAATCCCGCCTCCCTCCCAACCCTGATGCAAACCACTCTCTAACCACCTCTCCACATCCCACCTCTCCACTTCCCACCCTCCCGCCGATATCTCACCCTTCCCCTTTCTCGCCTCTCCACAACAGGGCCGTCTCTCGACACCTCCCCCTCCCTCCACTCTCCCTCGGCTATCTTTCCATCCTTCTC